>NC_041381.1:476914883-476947852 GCF_002162155.2 Triticum dicoccoides | reverse complement strand
ACACCACATAAAGGGCTTTAAAAGAAATGCCACAGTCGGGCGTCTGAGCGACACCACATAAAGGGCTTTAAAAGAAATGCCACAGTCGGGCGTCTGAGCGACACCACATAAAGGGCTTTAAAAGAAATGCCACAGTCGGGCGTCTGAGCGACACCACATAAAGGGCTTTAAAAGAAATGCCACAGTCGGGCGTCTGAGCGACACCACATAAAGGGCTTTAAAAGAAATGCCACAGTCAGGCGTCTGAGCGACACCACATAAAGGGCTTTAAAATAAACAAACATAGTGAATATCCCGGAGGTAGAACCATCCCAGAGATACTCGATAATAACAATAATATCACGGGTTAGTCAACAATAATAATAATCATAGTTATCACAAGTCACGAGTAGTAATTCCATTTCTGGTTAACCGTTTCACCTCCGAAGACCGACACTAAGGCCGACACTTGACCCATCCCAGACTGTAATCCTTAACCATGGACACGGCTATTCGAATAGGTTTAATCTCTGCAGAGGGTGTACTCTTTACCCACGAGTAACGGATTTCTTTAGTCCATCGGGACTAATTCCGTCTACGGTCTTTTTGTTGAAAACCACCTAACTTGCACACACCAGCTTATCTCACACGTGTCTGGAATCACCCACGACACCTGTTAAGAAAACTCTAAGTGGGGAGGCTACAACCTCGCGTAGCATGGGATCAAATTTATATCGCGCGCTCTAAGGGGTGTCCTCCCCTCTCGGTCCCAACCGGAAACACCCATGCCCCCGGACCAGGTGGCCTGCCTACCAGCTACAACCGGTATCTTCCACCATGGCCTCTCTGTACGGTGTGTGCTAAAAAGAGGTTGACAACTTACTGAACCGTACTCTACTTGCTGTAGAGACGAGTGGTAGTACGAAACAAGTATGGGGGTTACTGGCACAAGACTCGATCTACGGTCGACTCAGGAGGTTTAAGTGTTCCCTGCATGATTAGTATAACGAATATATTTCATCCAACAGAGTCACCGCTCATATCACCTTGCCATGCCATACCAGACATAACCATCCCGACGGAGACCGGCGACAAACTCATGCCTACCCAAGGCAGAGGTTTTCCCGGGTTCCTGCCGGTATGCATGCAAGGCACATGAGGGTGATTATCATCACAAGTGTGTCCATTTCCAACAACATGGAAATCAATAACATGCACCCATGCATATGATCATATCACATGAAATAACAAGTTTCTCCAAAGTGAGGTGATGTTATGAACGTGTCATCGAACACACAAGAATATTAGGCCGGGGTTCAGAATGCTTGCCTTCAATGTGTGGAAAGGCAGGGTGCACTCCAAAACTTGAAACTATTCTCCTCTCTTCAAAAATCCTATTTTTAGCAATATAAAAGAATTAATACACAAAATAAAAACAGCACCAAAAGTTGTTCTGAAATTTTTTCAAATAAATCTTAAAATAAACTAGATGAAATTTGAGAGAGGTAGGAAAAAGAATCAGTTCATCTGGACTTATATTTAAAAAGTTATAGCCAGTCAAAGATTTGGTCAAATCTGTTTTTAAAATAAAACAGAAAAGAAAACGTTTCAAACGAGATTACGCTTTCGGTGCAGAGGAGGCATACTTGAGGCTTTACGCCTCCACTTAACCACGTGGACCGGCGCTGGGTCTCTGACGGTGGGCCCGCCTGGCCCACTGGTCAGGTTTGACCAGTCGCCCGCGTCGTCTCCCTCCTCTGCCCCAGTGGAGCGGGGCTCCGGCGATCATCGCCGGCGAACGGTGGCTCCGTTTGGAAAGCTGAGGCCACCAGCGGATTCAGGGGGCCGAGGTGGTCACTCCGGTAGTCGTAGGGTCGTCGGAGGTGGAGGAAATCGCCGGCGGCGAGCTCCGCGGCGGAGGGAAGCTTCGGTGGTAAAGTGGTTTTGAGGCGGCGGTGGTTCCCGATCAAAATCGAGTAGGGGGAAGGGTTCACGGGAGGATGAGGAAGTTTCTGGCGAAGAGAATGGAGAGGGGGAGGTACTGGAGGTACCGGATTGGCCGGGGCGGTGGCGGCGGCAGGAGTTGCCGGAGATGACGAAGAAAGCTCTCCTGGGTCGATTGGTGAGCTGGGAAAGCGTCATTGGGGTGGCCCGAGGTTGCCCGTGTGCGGGAACGGCCCGGGGCGTCCATTTATAAGCGAGGCAAGGCAGTTCCGCGGCGGCCGTGGATAAGCTTCCGGCGAACCGACGTTCTGTAGCAGCAGGGCATCGTGGTGGCGACGAGCGCTAGAGGACATGGCCGCGGATGAGCTCGCACTACTCCAAGGGCCAGGTGGCGAGCGGGAGGGGTTTGGGCGGCGCTGCCCGTGGCTGGAGCCACTGCGGACGCCGGAGTGCCGCTAAGAACGCCCTGGCGGCGGCGCTGTAGCGTGCCAGGGTGGTTTGGCGCGATGCTGCGAGGCGGGGAGTGCGTGGCGAGGTGCTGCCGTGTGGGCCAAAGCCAGGGGCCAGCGTGTCGGCTCGGGCGCACGGGTCGTGCAATACGTGCGCTCTGGGCGCGTCCCGTGCATGCACTGAGTGTGCTCGACGAAATGCCAGAGCATGCTAGAGGTCGCGGTTGAGGCTGGGGGTTAACAGGTCTAGGTTTGGGCTTGCAAGGAGATCAGTGGACAAGCTGGTTTGGTCAGGGGATCAGGTTCACAGTGCAAACCAAAAATTCATGCCAAAACAGATCCTGCCCATAAGGTGTTTGGCAAAATGCCAAGGGCACTTAGGCAAGTCTTGGAGTGGCCAAAAACTCCAGATGGTGGTCTCTTTAGATGTACAAGAGGGTGGTGGGTTAGTTGGTCAAATGCAGCAACTTGTTAGTGCAAGTTTTACAAAACTTCAATTCTGGTCAGGAAATAAATAGCATTATTTCATGAACCAAAAATGATCCAAAAGGTTGCATGCTCCTGGATTTAGGGGTTTGGTGGGGCTATCTACAAGTAGGAGAAAGCACAAGATCATTGGAGCAAAAATAAATAGGGTTACAGTAGAAATCACAAGGCTGGACCAGAATGAAAAAGAGGTTGATTCACTCAATATTTTCAAAGAACAGCACTAGGTTTTTGCATAAAGTTGAATCATATGCTACTAACAATATCCCATAATTTTGGTGGAGGCCAGGAAGAAATATTTAAATGGGTTGTAGTGCAAAATGCACTCTGGACCAGAGAAGAAAAATTGAGTGTAGGGCTCAAAATATTTCATGAATAAAATATATTTTTGCATAAGAGTGATTTAAAAACATCACATGACATCTCCAAATTTTTGTGGGAATTTTAAGTGAATCTATCAAATGGTTGTAGTTCAAATATGGCCATTTAACCTTGAAAAACCATTTTCAAGAAAATAAAGATCAAGCAACTTAATTATTTAATTAGTTATACTGATAAAAGGAAAGTTTTTCTTGAGAGGTTAAACAAGTCCAATGACATATTTGAAAAAATTTCTCTTTGGGAAAAACTCATCATCACAGGGAAGTAAATGATTTTAAAAAATCAAAAAGGAGCTCAGATATCCAAAGTTTTAATTCCTGAAAAAAAAATTAATTCATTAAAACAAGGCCAAATTTTTGGGGTGTCATAGGGGCGCGCCCAGGGGGGTAGGGCGCGCCCCCCACCCTCGTGGATGGTGGGTGGCCCCCTCTGGTATTTTCTTTGCTCAGTATTTTTTATTAATTCCAAAAATAACTTCTGTGGAGTTTCAGGACTTTTGGAGTTGTGCGGAATAGGTCTCTAATATTTGATCCTTTTCCAGCCCAGAATTCCAGCTGCCGGCAATTTCCCTCTTCGTGTAAACCTTGTAAAATAAGAGAGAAAACGCATAAGTATTGTGACATAATGAGTAATAACAGCCCATAATGCAATAAATACCAATATCAAAGCATGATGCAAAATGGACGTATCAGGTACGAAACCACCTCAAAGTTATTCTTTCCGATCAATCCATTGGGCTATTCCTATAAGTGTCACAAACAGCCCTAGAGTTCATAGTAAAATAACACCTTAAGACACACATCAACCAAAACCCTAATGTCACCTAGATACTCCAATGTCACCTCAAGTATCCGTGGGTATGATTATACGACATGCATCACACAATCTCACATTCATCTATTCGAACCAACACAAAGAACTTCAAAGAGTGCCCCAAAGTTTCTATGTACCAGAGAGTCAAGACGAAAACGTGTGCCAACCCATATGCATAGATTCCCAAGGTCATGGAACCCGCAAGTTGATTACCAAAACATACATCAAGTGAATCAATAGAATACCCCATTGTCACCGCGGGTATCCCACGCAAGACATACATCAAGTGTTCTCAAATCCTTAAAGACTAAATCTGATAAGATAACTTCAAAGGGAAAACTCAATCCATTACAAGAGAGTAGAGGGTGAGAAACATCATAAGATCCAACTATATAGCAAAGCTCGCGGTACATCAAGATCTTGCAAAGTCAAGAACATGAGAGAGAGAGATCAAACACATAGCTACTGGTACATACCCTCGGTCCCGAGGGTGAACTACCCCCTCCTCGTCATGCAGAGCGCCCGGATGATGAAGATGACCACCAATGATGGATCCCCCCTCCGACAGGGTGCCGGAACAGGGTCCCGATTGGTTTTTGGTGGCTATAGAGGCTTGCGGCGGCAGAACTCCCGATCTAGGTTATTTTTTGGAGGTTTGGGGATTTATAGGAGAGGTTGGCGTCGAGAACAAGCCAAGGGGCCCCACGGGGAATCCACGAGGCACAGGGGCGCGCCCTCCACCCTCGTGAGGCCTATGGGCCTCCCCTCCGGTAACTGTTTATTCCAGTATTTTTTATATTTTCCAGAAAAAACTCCGTTGATTTTTAGCGCATTCCGAGAACTTTTATTTCTGCCCAAAAACAACACCACGGTAGTTCTGCTGAAAACCACATCAGTCCGGGTTAGTTCTAACCAAATCATACCAAAATCATGTAGAAATATTATAAACATGGCATGAATACATCAAAAATTATAGATGCGTTGGAGACGTATCAACACTTCCACACACCAATAAAGTAAACTATATATTACACGCATGATTAACTAGCATAAACGATCATCTAATCATCATCTACTTCTTGTGACGCTTGCAGGCTTGTGGCTTGATCCGGCCTTGTCGATTTGGGTAATGAGGAACTTCCTCATGTCAACGATCCGCCTGTGCATCTCGTAGCATGTGTACACGCTCTTGGCCGCGAACCTGAGGTGAGGTTCATCCAGTCACCGCATCCAGACCCTATGCCAGGATACGGGATTTGTTCTCTGGGCATCCTGCTTCATCTTTTTGTAGTAGGGGTTGATGATGGCCGAGGCGAGTTCGACCAGGGAGTCCTTCGTGCTGCCCTAGACCCTGTAATGGTCTTGGATTTCGACAAGGTTCTCGCAGGCCAAGCCCGTAACAGTGAGCGCTTTTACATCATCGGTGGTTTCCACCATGGCGAACTTGTTGTCGGTGCTGTTGACAAACCTGTTGAAACGGTCGCAAAAGGCCCTCTGGCCATGCAGTAGTGGTAGATGAGGACATGACGGCGCATGCACAACTGGGCGACGGCAACCTTATGATCTATGCCGGGACTACCGGCGGTGTACTGGAGGTCGATGCCGACCACCTTGTACTTGTCTCCAACAAGCAACTGCTCAACGGTGTTGATGTAGTCGTCCACCATGGCCGAGTCGATGGTGTACACCACCGAGAGATCCGTCTGCCTCGCGTGGGTCTCCACTTTATGCTCGTTGAACTCCATTGGAGCGCCGCTAGACATCCCCTTTCTATGTGTCATCGTGGGTGTGCTTGTTGTGATGTGGGGCGCAATCGAAAGGTTGAAGAGACTAAGGTTATAATGGCCGCGGGAATTAAAGGGGAGGCCGGACAACACATCCTGATGGCAGTTCTAATTCGCAGCACGTAACTCCATCTTGCCGCACATAACTACATCGCGTGGCAATGCGCACGGCACAATCGCATGCATATGGGCCCCCAACGTGATCGTGCGCAGGCCCAACCGCTCGCAGAGCGCACGCGGAGGGATGCGAGCACAGTGCTCAGCGGTCGCCTCAACAGCGAGCAACCATATATATGCATATAGCAATTGAACACACAAGGAAAAGTTGTCCACAACCCGAGCGTGCCGATGGACGTGAGCAGAGCGCGCCGCGGCGCCTAACGGCGAGCAGAGCGCGCCGCGGGGCCTAACGATTGAACTGTTTGTATAAATTAAGCACGACTGCTTAATCTATGAACGAAATATGTGCTTAATTACTGAATTTTAGTTGCAAAAAATTAGATAGTGCTAGTGATTTTTAGCTGCATATTTTGACAAATCACCATTGGAACCCCTGGATGTCCTCTTTGTATGTGTCGTCGTGGGAGTGCTTATTGTGTCATGCGTCGGCCCCAAACACTGCAGCACAACTTATAAATTGACGGATGGAGTACTAGCTATAGTGATGCATATAATTAAGCAAAGGGATCACACATGTCTGTATTGACTGGAACGAGAATGCAATAGCACAATAAGAATTAAGGAGGCAAGAAGAAAGATGCATCCATCAACGTACAACCTCCTCCTCCTCAACTCAGTGCGTCGGGCCACCGACCAGTGGCTAAGGAGCGGCGGCTTTTGTGGCGAGGTCAAGGTGCTTATCACCAAAGGCATCCAAGGCTTCCAGCCGGTTGAAGAAGGCCAACATCGTAGTGTCCTCACTAGCCTTCTAGACACCTATGTACACGATTTGCTCGTACACGTGGATGAGTAGGTCAACGAATTCTTGCAGGGAAAGGCGCCTCACGGCGAGCGTGACCTCCAGGTGGACATTCTTCGTGGCGTTGGCGGGCATTCGCAGGGACACCGGTGCTTGAAAGAGGTTCCGACCATGGAGGCCGATTAGGGTGGCAGGCAATGAGGAACCCGGGCGCGCGGGCTGGAGGAGTACGGCGATGTCATCCACGAGCTTCTTGACGATGGTGAACTTGTTGGTGGTGTCAACGATCATCTGGTCCAACTTAGAGTCGTAGCTGGCATCGACGGCGGCCATCCACCAGCCGGTCGCCAACACCGTTTGGAGATGATCCTCGGTGCCATGCCACAGACCGACATCGTGGACCATCTGGCACAGCCGCTGGCCGCTCGCGCGCATCGCCGCCATGGGTCTGGAGTGAGCACTTTTGCGCTTAGTGTAGGTGCTTAGGCAAATGCTTAGGTGCGTACGATGTGGTAGATGCATTGGAATGGAGGGGCGAAACTGTGTTGCATTCACATCATGCTGCCTCTTTTCCCGATCCTCCTCCCATTTCTTCCCTCGTGCATTCATGATGCTAATTGAAGGAGGATGCATCATTGGCCATTCAACATTTCAGGAACAGCCACCTTCTCCCTCGTCTGCATTAAAGCTGTATCGGGTACTGCACCGCCTGCTGTCAAATCAAATAATACTGCGCCGCCTGCTGCACGCCTGGCTGAACACGCCTCCTCGCCTCCATCTATGCTTAATTACTGAATTTTAGTTGCAAAAATTAGATACTGCTAGTGATTTTTAGCTTCATATTTTGATAAATCATAGTGTTACAAGGTTGACAAATGGCAATGTTACTAGATCAACAAATGTCAATCTTTCCAGTTTGACAAATGGCAACATACCCAATATGATAGATGCAAATCTTACCAAATTGTTTGTAAGTGGTTGCACACGGGTCATCCAAAACAACCGTTTGTGTTGAAGAGATGAACAAATCCTGCTCTCACTTTGCATACGGGTGTTCTTTCTAAAACGTTTGCGATCAAAAGCCATTAAAACCTATAGCCATTAAAACCAAGACATGTAGCATCATGTGAATGGTTAAAATTTGAATTATGCACATAAATGCAATGAAAACTCAATTAATGCATAAAAATGTCCTAACGAACCCCGAAAAATCCCAAAAATTGACACATCACTCCTGTTGTTCCATGTTGACACGAGAAAATTTTTGAAAGCAATAAGAGGCAATCGATATCGTTTCGTCCCCAAAAGTGGGACATTCCCTACCGAAACCATCATGCTTGTTGTGAGAAGCTCTGGTTTGTGAGAAGCATATACCCAAACCTGCCCCAAATGGGACCAAAAATTTACCACGGCATGTTGATGCCGCTCCATGATAGCATGCCAAGTTTCATGAATTTCAGATGATTTTTGGCTTTAATAGCATTTAAAAACCAGGCATCTCAATATTTCCGGCCGAGTGACGGTGGCAGGGTGTTTGACATTCATTCCCATTTCTTGCATGGGACCTAAGCATGCAACCAAAGACACATATTTGAATTTTCAACCAATTTATATGCATTAGAGCATGTGCATGTAGTTCAAATTTGAATTATGCACATAAATGCATTGAAAAACTCAATTAATGCATAAAAATGTCCAAACAAATCCTGAAAAATCCCAAAAATTGACACAACACTCCTGTTGTTCTATGTTGACACGAGAAAAAAATTCAAAGCAATAAGAGGCAATGAATATCGTTTTGTCCCCAAAGGTTGGACGTTCCCTACCGAAACCATCAGGCTTGTTGTGAGAAGCTCTGGTTTGTGACAAGCATATCCCCAAACTTGCCCCAAATGGGACAAAAAATTTACCACGGCATGTTGGTGCCTCTCCATGATAGCATGCCAAGTTTCATGGATTTCGGATGAGTTTTGCATTTACTAGAATTTAAAAACCAGGTATCTCAATGTTTGCGGCCAAGTGACGGTGGCAGGGTGTTTGACATTCATTCCCATTTCTTGCATGGGACCTAAGCACGCAACCAAAGACACAGAATTGAATTTTTCAACCAAATTATATGCATTAGAGCATGTGCATGTAGTTCAAATTTGAATTATGCACATAAATGCATTGACAAACTCAACTAATGCATAAAAATGTCCAAAGGAACCCCGAAAAATCCCAAAAATTGGCACAACACTCCTGTTGTTCTATGTTGACATGAGAAAAAAATTCAAAGCAATAAGAGGCAATGGATATCGTTTTGTCCCCAAAGGTTGGATGTTCCCTATCGAAACCATCAGGCTTATTGTGAGAAGCTCTGGTTTGTGAGAAGCATATCCACAAACCTGCCCCAAATGGGACAAAAAATTTACCACGACATGTTGATACCGCTCCATGGTAGCATGCCAGGTTTCATGAATTTCAGACGAGTTTTGCATTTACTAGAATTTAAAAACCAAGTATCTCAATGTTTGTGGCCGGGTGACGGTGGCAGGGTGTTTAACATTCATTCCCATTTCTTGCATGGGACCTAAGCGTGCAACCAAGGACATAGATTTGAATTTTCAACCAATTTATATGCATTAGAGCATGTGCATGTAGTTCAAATTTGAATTATGCACATGAATGCATAGAAAACTCAGTTAATGTATAAAAATGTCCAAGCGAACCCCGAAAAATCCCAAAAATAGACACAGCACTCTTGTTGTTCTATGTTGACACTAGGAAAAAAATTGAAATCGAGAAGATGCAACGGATATTGTTTCGTCCAGAAAGGTGAAACGTTCCCTACCGAAACCATCACACTTGTTGTGAGAAGCTCTGGTTTATGAGAAGCTTTTACCCAAACCTCGCCCAAATGGGTCAAAAACTTTACCACGGCATGTTGATGCCGATAGCATGCCAAGTTTCATGAATTTCAAACGACTTTTAGATTTACAAAAATTACAAAAGCAAGCACCTCAACGTTTGCCAGAGAGCCACGGTGTCGTGGTGTTTGAAATTCATCCCCATTTCTTGAATGGGACATAAGAATCAACCCATGGACGCATATATCATTTTACAATCCATTTTAGTGCACCGGAGCATGTGCATGTGGTTCAATTTTTAATTGTGCACCTGAAATGCCTAGAAAACCAAGTTACCGTGTAAAAATGTCCAAACTAACCCTGAATAATTCCAAATTTTTTGACGACACACCTATAGTTGCATGTTCACTACGGATAGAAGTTCTAGCAATTCAAACACCATCCTTTGTAGCTATGACCCCATTATGTAATTCAAATCAAGATGAAAAATCAAGTAGATCGCACACAGTTTATTATCACCAACCGTGTGAGATGCGGTACAAAATATCCTGGAGCACCGTCGGTGTATAGTATGCCTATGGCTTACTCAAGAAGGTTCGTCGGCTACAGTCCACAGCCTGCTTTTAATAAGGGACTGTGTATGATGACACTTTGGACGCCCGTTTTTTCGCTGAAGCGATTCCAATTTTTTGGCTTCCGCGGAAATATCTACCTCCCCGCCCCCTCCCCCTTATCAAAAGCCACATTTCCCCTGTTTCTGCCTTCCTTTCCAAGTTGATACCTTCACTCCTTGCTTGCAGCGCTGCTACCTCACCGGTGACCCTCCTTCACGCTACTCGGCCTTGCCTATCCAGGCAGGTAATCCACACCCAAACCCCATCCTCCTCCTCCTTCCACATCCCACAGGCCCCGACCGCCGGCGCGAGTGCGACAGCTTCCACACAAATCACCGACCCCTCCACCAAATAAGTGTCGTCCTAAGCCATGGTACACGCAGTATAGCCAGGATCTCAAGGAGCATTAGGCAGCGGAGAAGCAAATCGCGGCCGCACGCGCGGATGAGGTCGCGATGGCTGCCATTCATGCCGACCCCCAGATCTTGGAGGAGCACCTCGCCGTCGAGGCCTCACACGCCGACACTGCGGTGTGATTGGCTGCTTTAAATGACAATTCATGGCGTTTTCTCGAGGCCACCGTTGGTGCCTTCGACGAAGACTACGAGGTGTTTTCTCAGCATGCACATGCTTACCTCATCTTGAGAGCCAGCATGTTGGTGCCCGAAGCGGCTCAGGCAACTCACCACTATGACGAGGGCACCCACGATGCGGAGGCCTCACCCTCTTCCATGTCCAAGGAGCCAATCGTCATTGATATCTCCAACAATGAGTAGCTTGTCTTATTAGCTCACTATAAGGACCCATGTTTAGTTTGCTAGCTACTGCCTTTCCTTGACAAATTCTAGTGAATTGTGCTATCTACTTTTACCATGCAATCTTCTGCTCTAGTGTATATGTTCTATATGTCGTGCAATGTGGTGTTCAGTTAACTGTTTGGTTCAATTCTACAAATGTGATGTTCAATTCTTTATGGTGCAATTTTCCAAGTTGTCAAGCATGCTTGGTTTGGTTAACTGCCTGATCTTCTATTAGGAGTACGTTATATTGTGCAATGTGGTGCTCAGTTAACGTTTGGTTCGTTTTTTGTGGTGTTTAGTTAACTGTTTGGTTCAATTCTGCAATGCGATGTTCAATTGTTGTGTGTGCATTCTGTTATTGTATACCATGTGAGAAATAAATCGAATTTGGATGTACTAAATACATGAGAAACAAATACAATTGCTATATTTCCAAGCTGTTAAGCATGCTTGGTTTGGTTAACTGTCTGATCTTCTATTAGGAGTATGTTATATTGTGCAATGTGGTTCTCAATTAACGTTTGATTCATTTGTTGTGGTGTTTAGTTAACTGTTTGGTTCAATTCTATAATGCGATGTTCAATTGTTGTGTGTGCATTTTGTTATTGTATACCATGTGAGAAATAAATCGAATTTGGTTGTACTAAATACATGAGAAACAAATATAATTGCTATATTTCCAAGTTGTTAAGCATGCTTGGTTTGGTTAACTGTCTCATCTTCTATTAGGAGTATGTTATATTGTGCAGTGTGGTGCTCAGTTAACCGCTGGTTCATTTGTTGTGGTGTTTAGTTAACTGCTTGGTTCAATTCTGCAATGCGATATTCAATTGTTGTGGCTGCATTCTGTTATTGTGTACTATTATACCTTGTCTTTTTTATTCCTTTGCCCCATTTCCAATATAGAGAAGATATTTATGCACATCCTTGTTTTCAGGCCTTTCCAAAACAGTTCACTGATGATTACCTCTCAAACCACCTGTATGGTCAGGCGGCGGGGAAGGTATTCATACAACACCCACGGTTCAATATTGAAGTGTTCCTGAAGAGGACGAAGGATGGATGGTCAATCATCCACAGGCACTGACCTAAAGTTGCAAACACCTTCAACATCAATGAAGGCTCAATATTCGCCTTCCGCTTCAGCAGTTTTCTTGATGAGATGCATCTGTCTATGTACTATCTATGATGCTAATTTCAAAAGGTTCTAGATGTTGCATGTGAAACTTGGTGCTGGTGCAGTTGTGTAATGGGGTAGCTGAGTGGTGAAGCTATATCATGTTGTAGTTTGATGTATTTCAATTATGAAATCTTACTTCCATAATATGGGAATGAAATATATTATATGTTTAATATGAATGTCAATTAGATTAATAAATGGATTATTAATAATAGGACAATTAGCCAGCTAATTGGTTTTTGCTATTGCAAACGGTTATTGAGAAAATACCGTGGACGATGACCTAAGGCAATGCACACAGTTTCTAGGAATAAACCGTGTTGGATCGATGAGCAATCACACACGACATTCTCTTCAAAATTGTTTATGTTAGGCCACCTTGCGCAAACATTTACTACATAAAAGCTATGTGTGATGGATGGCCTTTGCCACACAGTTTCTTCTACGCACCGTGTGTGATGCATTCAATAACACAAACGATAAAATTATTAATATTGTGTGTGATTGGAAGGCCATCACAAATGATTTAACAGGGAAAATTGTGTGTAATGTACCTACGAACGGAAACATTTTCCTTACAGCGACTGTGTGGGATGTATATACGAATGAAAACATTTAGCGGGCATTGTCTGTGTGGGATGTACTTACGATCGGAAATGATTTCGCCTGTATAATTGTATTTTTTAGCACTACTGTACGTGTAACCGTATTTGCTCGCTCGCCGGTCGCACACGACCTCATTTTGCCGAGTGTGTGTGCCAGGAGGGCATATCCCCGACAGATTTTGGGTCATGTGGGAAGGACCCCCCCTATCGCCCACACTCACTAGGTGATGGTTCTGAATGCCATCGTGGAAAGGGGTTAAAAACCGTTTGTATAGCACCGACGCGTACCAATGTAGCATGGAAGATATAGACAACCCTAGTTGATACATGAGCTATTCGAGCATACAAAATGGAATTTCATTTGAAGGTTTAGAGTTTGGCACATGCAAATTTACTTGGAACCACAGGTAAATACAACATATAGGTAGGTATGGTGGACTCATATGGAATAACTTTGGGGTTTATGGAAGTGGATGGACAAGCAGTATTCCCGCTTAGTACAAGTGAAGGCTAGAAAGAGACTGGGAAGCAACCAACTAGAGAGCAACAACAGTCATGAACATGCATTAAGATTAACCAACAATGAGTGCAAGCATGAGTAGGATATAAATCACCGTGGACATAAATATTGTGGAGGCTATGTTGATTTTGTTTCAACTACATGTGTGAACATGTGCCAAGTCAAGCCACTCGAATCATTCAAAGGAGGATACCACCCTATCATACCACATCACAACCATTTTAATAGCATGTTGGTACGCAAGGTAAACCATTATAAACTCCTAGCTAATTAAGCATGGCACGAGCAACTATAATCTCTAATTGTCATTGCAAACGTGTTTCATTCATAATAGGCTGAATCATGAATGATGAACTAATCATATTTACAAAAACAAGATAGGTCAAGTTCATACCAGCTTCTCTCATCTGAATTATTTCCTCATATATCGTCATTGTTGCATTTCACTTGCACGACCGAATGGTGTGGATAATAATAATAGTGCACGTGCATTGGACTAAGACGGAATCTGCAAACATTTAATTCAAAGGAGAAGACAAGGTAATATGGGCTCTTTGTTAGATCAACAACAATGCATATGAGAGCCACTCAACATTTTCATCGTGGTCTGCTCCTCTCGACCCCCAAAGAAAAGAAAAGAATTTCAAAGAAAAATAAAAGTATTTACACGGAAAAGCTCCCAACAAGCAAAAGAAGAACGAGAAATCTTTCTGAGTTTTCTTTTAATATTAAAACTACAAGCATGGAAACTAAACTAGCTAAAAGCTACAACTATTTTTTTGTTTTTCTCAAGATTTTGCAAACACACAAGAAGAAAGTAAGAAAAGAAAATAAACTAGCATGGATAGTACAATGAAAAAGTATGAACACCGACAACTAGAATGAGTGTGTGAACATGAATGTAATGTCGGTGAGAAATACGTACTCCCCTAAGCTTAGGCTTTTGGCCTAAGTTGGTCTATGCCCATGGATCAAAGTGGTCCTCTCCGGTGTACTGAGGAGGGTCCTCGGGGTGCCACTGGTTAGCGAGCTCCTCCGGATCCCACTGATAAATAGACTCCCGATATGGATCAAAAGGTGGCTTAGGCTCAGGCTCTGGGGCTCGTGTCAGCTCCTAGTATGCATAAATGTCCTTGGGCATGATGAGGTACTTGCCTGAATGTATGTTAAACAAAGAGGGTGCACGCAAGGTAATAGTCTCACAAGTAGTTTTACCGAATACCAAGTTATACTTAAGTCTCTTCTTCTTATCTTTAACAATAAAATCATGTGCTACCATGCTCTTATAGTCTAAGAAAATAGTGGGTAGCAACTTTTCCTCTTTCTAATAATGCCTAATAGGTATCACAAAGTATTTAGCAAGGCGTGAAGCAAAGATACCTCCAAAAATGGGGCCCTTTGAATGGTTTAGAGTCAACCTTTTAGCAACCATAGCGCCTAAACTAAAGGTTGTATCACAAAGTAAAGCATGGCGCAAGATAGCAAGGTCAGGAGCACTGAGGCCCCCACTTTTCCCGCGACCAATTAAACATCTACTAGCAAATATTGCATAGTAACGTAGAACAGGAAAATGTACACTAGTAATCCTTGCATCTGAAACTTTTCTCGTTTCCCCTACAGCAATTCTGTCAATAAATTCATCCACATCACTAGGATGTGGTTCCTCGACGCTGCCCTCAAAGGGTAACTTGCAAACCACACAAAAATCATAGAGTTACATCTCCTTAAACTCATCATATAAATAAAATTCTACCGAAGGTGGTGACCGGGAAATGGAAGTTTTGCATGAAAATATTAGTGAGTAGGAGATACTGTTCACACTGGTCATGGAGGAAGTCGGTGATGCCTGCATTCTCAGCCAAATAATAAAAGTCGTCGTAAATTCCGGCAGCCCTCAAGAATGCATCACAAGGCCATTCACATGGCCGAACCTCCGCAGTGCGAGGAAGATTGTACTTGGGCTTTTTATTCTCTTCATTCTGCTTATCCTTCGAGCTTCGGTTCGAGGAGCCTCTCAACAATCTCTTCATCATTTTCTTCCTCTGAAAAATTTCTGAAAATTTTAGTGACTCAAAATAAAAGTGAACAAGATTGATAGAAACTACTCCCACAAGTGCCTAGAGGCTATATCATGCATCAAAACTATTTTGGACCATATAAATTTGACATGCAAGCTCAAGAACAGGGTCACCTCATCAGCAAAAATTTGCAATAAATAAAGCACTAGAACAAAAACTAATTGGACCATTGGTGGAGTCAGACACCAAAGAACAATCCCCTAAAGCAGTTTTGTGAATGGAGCTTTGAGCAAGGAGATCGAAAACGGCAGCAAAACAAGCAAGAACACGAGTTTGAGCTATGGGATGATTTTTCTGGAGGAAGACGAAGTGTGTGGGTGCTGGAATAAGTGGATGGGGGCCACGTGGGGCCCACGAGGCAGGGGGTGGGCGTGCCCTCCACCCTCGTGACCAAATGGTGGGGCCCCCTGGTGTGTTCTAAGTGTGAGAAATTCTCAAATATTCTACAAAAAGTCATACTCAATTTTCAGGGCATTTGGAGAACTTTTATTTTCATGGTATTTTTTATTGCACGGATAATTCAGAAAACAGACAGTAAATACTATTTTTGCTTTATTTATTCCAAATGACAGAAAGTAAAAGGAGGGTACAGAGTTGTACCTTCTAACTTCATCCATCTCATGCTCATCAAAAGGAATCCACTAACAAGGTTGGTCAAGTCTTGTTAACAAACTTCTTCCGAATAACATGAAACCGGAGAATTTTCGAATAACACTATGTAACCTCAACGGGGATATGCATGTCCCCAACAATAAGAATATCATATTTCTTTTTAACAGTAGGAAAAGGGAATTCAAAACCTCCAATAGTAATCATTGAAAATTTTCCAATAGAATTGATACTATGAACTTGAGGTTGTTTCTTTAGGAAGTGTACCATATGCTCATTACCATTAACATGAAAAGTGACATTGCCTTTGTTGCAATCAATAACAGCTCCTGCAGTATTTAGAAAAAGTCTACCAAGGATGATAGACATACTATCATCCTTGGGAATATCAAGAATAACGAAGTCCGTTAAAATAGTAACGTTTGCAACCACAACAGGCACATCCTCACAAATACCGACGGGTATAGCAGTTGATTTACCGGTCATTTGCAAAGAGATTTCAGTAGGTGTCAACTTATTCAAATCAAGTCTACGATACAAAGAGAGAGGCATAACAATAACACCAGCTCCAAGATCACATAAAGCAGTTTTAACATAGTTTCTTTTAATGGAGCATGGTATAGTTGGTACTCCTGGATCTCCTATTTTATTTGGTATTCCACCCTTAAAAGTATAATTAGCAAGCATGGTGGAAATTTCAGCTTCCGGTATCTTTCTTTTATTTGTAACAATATCTTTCATATACCTAGCGTAAGGATTCATTTTAAGCATATCAGTCAAACGCATACGCAAAAAGATAGGTCTAATCATTTCAGCAAAGTGCTCAATCCTCATCATCCTTTTTCTTGGATGGCTTAGGAGGAAAAGGCATGGGTTTCTGAACCCATGGTTCTCTTTCTTTACCGTGCTTTGTAGCAACAAATTCTCTCTTATCATAATGTTGATTCTTTGATTCTGGGTTATCAAGATCAACGGCAGGTTCAATCACTACATCATTGTTATTACTAGGTCGAGCATCAACATGAAACTCATTATTAACATTATCACTAGGTTCATGTTCATTACCAGATTGTGTTTCAGCATCAGAAATAGAAATGTCATTGGGATTCTCAGGTGTGTCAACAACAGGTTCACTAGAAGCATGCAAAGTCCTATCATTTTTCTTTTTCTTTTTTCTTAGAAGGACTAGGTGCATCAACATTAGTTCTTTGAGAATCTTGCTCAACTCTCTTAGGATGGCCCTTTGGATACAAAAGTTCCTGGGTCATTTTACCACCTCTAGTCATAACTCTAACATCATTATCATTGTTCTTATTATTTAACTCATTGAGCAAATCATCTTGTGCTTTAAGTACTTCTTCTACTTGAGTGGTAACCATGGATGCATGTTTACTAATAAGCTTAAGGTCACCTTTAACTCTAGACATATAATCACTCAAGTGTTCAACCATATAAGCATTACGTTTCAATTTTCTACCTACATAAGCATTGAAGTTTTCTTGTTTAACAATAAAATTATCAAACTCATCCAAGCATTGACTAGTAGACTTATTACAAGGAATATCACCTTCATCAAATCTATAGAGAGAATATACCTCTACTACTTGTGTTGGGTTATTAAGGCCATGCATTTCATCAATAGGTGGTAAATTCTTAACATCTTCAGCTTTAATACATTTTTCTTTTATGGATTTCTTTGCCTCTTGCATATCTTCAGGACTAAGAAATAGAATACCCCTTTTCTTCGGAGGTGGCTTAGGAGTTGGTTCAGGAAGTGTCCAATCATTATCATTTCTCAATATATTATTCAATAGCAATTCAGCTTGCTCAACAGTTCTTTCCCTGAAAACACAACCAGCACAACTATCCAGGTGGTCTCTCGAAGCATCGGTTAGTCCATTATAAAATATATCAAGTATTTTTTTTCTTGAGAGGATGATCAGTCAAAGCATTAAGTTATCGGAGAATCCTCCCCCAAGCTTGTGGGAGACTCTCTTCTTCAATTTGCACAAAATTAAATATTTCCCTTAAGGTAGCTTGTTCCTTATGAGCAGGAAAATATTTTGCAGAGAAGTAGTAAATCATATCCTAGGTACTATGCACACAACCACGAGCAAGAGAATTAAACCATATCTTAGCATCACCCTTTAATGAGAAAGGAAACAATTTAATAATATAATAATAGCGAATTTTTTCATCATGAGTAAATAGGGTGGCTATATCATTTAGTTTAGTAAGATGTGCCACAACAGTTTCAGATTCATAGCCATAGAAAGGATCAGATTCAACCAAAGTAATTAACTCGGGATCGACAAAGAATTCATAATCCTTATAAGTAACATAGATGGGTGAAGTAGCAAAAACAGGTTCATATTTCATTCTAGCATTCAGAGACTTTTCTTTCAGCTTAGCTAACAGTTTCTTAAGATCATATCTATCATTGCAAGCAAGAAAGTCTCTAGCAGTTTCCTCATCCATAACATAACCCTCAGGTACAATAAGCAATTCATATCTAGGGGAGAATCTTCATAATCACTTTCATTAATATCATCAGTTTCAATAATTTCATTCTCTCTAACCCTAGCAACTTGTTCATCAAGAAATTCACCTAGTGGCACAGTATTATCAAGCAGAGAAGTAGTATCATCATAAGCATCATGCAAAGCGGAAGTGGCATCATCAATAACATGCGACATATCAGAATCAATAGCATGTGCAGGTGTAGGTGTCGCAAGTTTACTCAAACAGAAGGTGAATTAAGTGCAGAGCTAGATGGTAGTTCCTTACCTCCCCTCGTAGTTGAGGAAAAAAATCTTGGTTCTTTCATCTTTCAAATTCCTCATAGTGATCAATAGATATAAATCCCAAGTAACTCAGAGAATAGAGCTATGCTCCACGGCAACGGCGCCAGAAAAAGGTCTTGATAACCCACAAGTATAGGGGATCACAACAGTTTTCGAGGGTAGAGTATTCAACCCAAATTTATTGATTCGACACAAGGGGGGCCAAAGAATATTCTCAAGTATTAGCAGCTGAGTTGTCAATTCAACTACACCTGAAAGACTTAATATCTGCAGCAAAGTATTTAGTAGCAAAGTAGTATGTAAGTAACAGTAACGGTGGCAAAAGTAACAGTAGCAATTTTTCAGCGATCGTAACAGTGGCAATGGAGAAGTAACTAAGGAAAGATCAATATGTGAAAACCTCGTAGGCAATGGATCAATGATGGATATTTATGTCGGATGCAATTCATCATGCAACAATTATAACATAGGGTGACATAGAACTAGCTCCAGTTCATCAATGTAATGTAGGCATGTATTCCGAATATAGTCATACGTGCTTATGGAAAAGAACTTGGATGACATCTTTTGTCCTACCCTCCCATGGCAGCGGGGTCCTATTGGAAACTAAGTGATATTAAGGCCTCCTTTCAATAGATACCAGACCAAAGCATTAGCACTTAGTGAATACATGAACTCCTCAAACTACGGGCATCACTGGGAAGTGTCCCGACTATTTTCACTCCAGGGTTTGTCGGATCATAACACGTAGTAGGTGACTATAACTTGCAAGATAGGATCAAGAACTCACATATATTCATGAAAACATAATAGGTTCAGATCTGAGATCATGGCACTCGGGCCCTAGTGAAAAGCATTAAGCATGGCAAAGTCAGAGCAACATCAATATTAGAACATAATGGACACTAGGGATCAAACCCTAACAAAACTAACTCTATTACATGGTAAATCTCATCCAACCCATCACCGTCCAGCAAGCGTACGATGGGATTACTCACGCACGACGGTGAGCATCATGAAATTGGTGATGGAGGATGGTTGATGATGACGATGGCGATGGATTCCCCTCTCCGAAGCACTGAGCAGACTCCAAACCAGACTTCCCGAGGAAGAATAGGGCTTGGCGGCGGCTCCGTATCATAAAACGCAATGAATCATCCTCTCTGATTTTTTTCTCCCCAAACGTGAATATATAGGGTTGGAGTTGAGGTCGGTGGAGGTCCAGGGGACCCACGAGGCAGGGGGCATGCCCCAGGGGGGTGGGCGCGCCCTGCACCCTCGTGGACAGGGTGTGGGTCCCCCTTTGTTGATTCTTTCGCCACTATTTTTTATTAATTCCAAAACGTGACTCTGTGAAGTTTCAGGTCATTCCGAGAACTTTTATTTCTGCACAAAAATAACACCATGGCAATTCTGCTGAAAACAGCGTCAGTCCGGGTTAGTTCCATTCAAATCATGCAAGTTAGAGTCCAAAACAAGGGCAAAAGTGTTTGGAAAAGTAGATACGTTGGAGATGTATCAAATAGCGCATAAACTGGGGTTTAAGCTTCTGTCACTCTCGCAACCCATCATCTAATAACTACTCCACAATGCATTCCCTTAGGCCCAAATATGGTGAAGTGTCATGTGGTCGACGTTCACATGACACCACTAAGAGAATGACAACATACATATCATCCAAATAACAAACACATATCAAGTTAAGATGATTAAATGCAACATGATTTCTCCCGTGACCTAAAGAACGAAAGTACCTACTCACAAATGATAATCATGCTCAAAATCAGAGGGGTATTAAATAGCATAATGGATCTAAACATATAATCTTCCACCAAATAAACCATATAGTAATCAACTACAAGATGTAATCAACACTACTAGTCACCCACAACCACCAATCTATAGTTCCGGTACAAAGATTAAACACAAGAGATGAACTAGGGTTTGACAGGAGTTGGTGTTGTTGAAGATGTTGATGAAGATAGCCCTCCCCAAGATGGGAGAGTTGTTGGTGATGATGATGACGATGATTTCCCTCTCCAGGAGAGAAGTTCCCCCGGCGGAATCGCTCCGCCGGAGGGAAAAAGTGCTCCTGCCCAAGTTCCACCTCGAGACGGCGGTGCTTCATACCGAAAGTTCTCCTCCCAATTATTTTATGTCAAAATGACTTATATACCAGAAGATGGGCACCAGAGGTGCGCCGAGGAGGGCAGCACCCACCAGGGCGCCCCTGGGCATCCTGGCATGCCCAGGTGGGTTGTGCCCACCTGGTGGCCCCCCTCTGGTACTTATTTGCTCCAATATTTATTAAATATTCCATAAAGAATCCTCGTGGAATTTCAGCTCATTTGGAGTTGTGCAGAAATAGGTAGCTTGACGTTGCTTTTTTAGGTCCAGGTTTCCAACTGCCGGAATTCTCCCCCTTTGTGTATACCTTGCATATTATGAGAGAAAGGGCATTAGAATTACTCGAAAAAACATTATTATACAATAAAACATCATAAATAACAGTATGAAAACATGATGCAAAATGGACGTATCAACTCCCCCAAGCTTAGACCTCGCTTGTCCTCAAGCGAAAACCAAAATCGAAAAACATGTCCACATGCTTAGAGAGAGAGGTGTCGATAAAAACAAAAATATGGACATAGAAGCATCATGTAACTTATTATAATAGCAACAAAATTTAACATAAAACTTTTATCATAGAACTTTTATCATAGACATCTCATGAACAAGTGACAATTCATCACAACATCGAAGTACAAAGCATAAACTTTATTGGAAACCAACAAACTATGTTCTTAGTCAATTTTGCAACTACAATTCATCTTCTTTCCAGGAAGGGTCACGTATCGGAGCCTTTAGGCAAGTCCACATACTCAACCATCATATAGTCTTCTATGATTACTAACACTCACCGTGTGCACATGAGCAAAATGTTTCAACGGACACATAGAAAGATAGGGGCTTATAGTTTCGCCTCCCAATGTATTCACCTCAAGTGTGATGTTAACAATAATAACCCATGCTACCCATATTCAACTGGATATATGTGCCTAGATCTTTCCTCACCATGTGATGCTTGCAAAAGGTGAAAAATAAAAAGGAATAGAGAGAAAAACTTTGACTCTTGCATGAAAGTAAATACGTGAAAATAAAAGATAGACCCTTCGCAGAGGGAAGTAGAGGTTTCCATGAGCTTTTTGTTTTTATGCTCAACCCCTTAGTGCAAGAGAGCTTCACGTTATATTGCCCCTTGTGATGGCAACCTTTATTATGCAGTCTGTCGCTTTTATTCTTCACCATCACAAGTTCGTACAATGCTCAATTTTCCTTTACACTAAATGATCTTACACTTTTAGAAGCAATTTTTATTGCCCTTTTTGCAGCAATGACAACTTACTTGAAGGATCTTACTCAATCCATAGGTAGGTATGGTGGACTCTCGGACAAGATTTGGGTTTAAGGGTTCTGGATGCACAAGTAGTATCTCTACTTAGTATGGAATTTTTGGCTAGCAAAGATAGGGGCAAGCACCACATGTTGAAGGATCTATGACAATATAACTTCTATGTGAATATGAACAAACATAAATCATTATGTTGTCTTCCTTGTCCCCGTCAACAATTTTGAACATATAATATTTTGATGGGTGTTCACAATCACAAAAGATTTCCAGGATAGTGTATTTGCATGTGAATCTTCTCTTCCCTTATTAATTCTTTCATGAGTTGCATCATTGACCAATGTTATGTTTATCAATCTACAATAAAATTTTCTACTTATACTTTTCCTTGTGTAATGTCATCACCTACCATAAGTTTAGCATATGATCTTTTTCATTATTTCCTTCCTTTTTATTGAAACAAGAAAGTAAAGAAGGAAAAACTCAAACTAAACTTTATTATATATCTCGCACACAATTACAAGGATTGATCACTAAGCAAACTCTCAAAAAGAAAGGATTGATCTAAACTTTTACTCATCTAAAAGCAAAAGATAACCATGGATCAAAGTAAGAAAGTAAAGGCAAAAGATAGTGAAGATGATACGATACCGGGCACCTCCCCCAAGCTTGGCGAAAGCCAAGGGGAGTGCCCATACCCGATACTCAGTTTCCTTTTGGTGGTGAAGAAGGAGGTGGTGGTGATGAAGTAGAAGGCTTCTTGTCCTAGGGTTTCCATGGGAGAGGCTCACCATCATAAGAGGAAGAGTGAGTCTTTCGGATCCTGCAACTGGCAGCAAAACTCATACCTTTAAACCTTGCCTCATATTCAAAGACTTGGCTTTGAAGGTCGTGAATCTGGCTGTGGAGGAAGTTGATTTGCTCGTTGAGGGAGAAGACAATGTCCTTTATGGACTTGCCATCCACCTTGAGATCACAGGTGTAGTCCGCGATCATGTGGTGATTGGCATTGAGTCCACGTTCCACCATCCCCTTGCACCTAAAGATGTCTTGCTCCATAGCTTCGAGCCTGGCCTCCACGGATCCAGTCCCCTTGGGTCCTTGCACATCGCGGATGTGCAGCACCCCATCCAACATCTGGATAGCTTGAGGGTGTTGTATCACCTCCCGGAGATATGGGTTGATAATGTTGTTGAAGAACTTGTCCTTGGAGGAGCTTGAAGCGGCCGACAAAAAACAACAAGAAAAGAAAATAGGAGATTTCTCCGTGATACGGAGTTCAATAGGTTTCGGAGGTATATAAAGATTTTTTTTATCTTGGAGAACAAGCAGAACGGAAGAAAAATAGAGTCCAGAAAGTACCCGCGGTGGGCACAACCCACCGGGACGCGCCTGGCATGCCAGGCGCGCCCTGGTGTTTCATGCCCACCAGGGTCACTTTCCTGGAAGTTTCTTGTTTTCCTAATTATTTAAATATTCCAAAACTGACAAAAAATATTTTTGCGGATTTTTTGAAGTCCGTTTACTTACCGTATCACGTACCTCCCTTTTTATATAATTCTAGGGTGTTCCGGAAGGTTTCTTTTATGTGTTCTTCCGGTGTCAAAGTTTGGATGATATTGCTTTCAACATTAATGGGCGTACATGAGATATAGTGTTTTATTCGTTGCCCATTAACAACCTTTGGGTTAGTATCTTCAGCATTATTTATTTTGATAGCTCTGGATCGATAGACCTCCTCGATGACATAGGGTCCTTCCCATTTGGAGAGGAGTTTTCCTGCAAACAATCTTAAACGAGAGTTGTAAAGAAGAACATATTCTCCAACTTTGAACTCATGCTTTTGGATTCTTTTGTCATGCCATCTTTTAACTTTTTCTTTGAATAACTTTGCATTTTCATAAGCCTGGGTTCTCCATTCATCTAATGAGCTAATATCAAATAGCCTCTTTTCACCAGCAAGTTTGAAATCATAATTGAGTTCTTTAATTGCCCAATATGCTTTGTGTTCTAACTCAAGAGGTAAATGACAAGCTTTTCCGTAAACCATTTTATATGGAGACATACTCATAGGATTTTTATAAGCTGTTCTGTAAGCCCAAAGTGCATCATCTGATTTCTTAGACCAATTCTTTCGGGACCTATTGACGGTCTTTTGTAAGATTAGCTTTATTTCTCTATTGCTAAGTTCAACTTGACCACTAGACTGAGGATGATAAGGTGATGCAATTCTATGGTTAACATCGTACTTAGCAAGCATTTGATGGAAAGCACCAAGAATAAAGTCAACCACCATCAATCATTAAATATCTAGGGACTCCAAACCTTGGTAAAATAACTTCCTTAAGCATTTTAATAGAGGTGTTGTGATCAGCACTACTGGTTGGAATAGCTTCTACCCACTTAGTAACATAATCAACCGCAACCAAAATATGTGTGTACCCATTAGAGGAAGGAAAAGGTCCCATGAAATCAAATCCCCAAACATCAAATGGTTCAACAACAAGTGAATAATTCATAGGCATTTCTTGACGCTTACTGATATTACCTATTCTTTGGCATTCATCACAAGACGAGACAAACTTCCGAGCATCCTTGAAGAGTGTAGGCCAACAAAAACCAGATTGCAATACCTTATGAGCGGTTCTGTCTCCCGCGTGATGTCCTCCATAAGCTTCAGAGTGACATTTCTATAGGATTTGTTCCTGTTCATGCTCAGGTACACAACGTCTAATAATACCATCTACTCCTTCTTTATAAACATGTGGGTCATCCCAAAAGTAATGTCTTAAGTCATAGAAGATTTTTTTTCTTTTGTTGGTATGTGAAGCTAGGTGGTATGTATTTAGAAACAATATAATTATCATAGTGGGCATACCAAGGTGTACTATTAGAAACATTTATTGCAGCTAGTTGTTCATCAGGAAAGCCATCATTAATAGGTTGTGTGTCAGGACCCCGATCCTAAGTCACACCGATCTAGCATGTAACACATCATATCACTTTGCAGCCTCACGCATGGTGTTCCCACGGGTGCCACCTTACCTGGCCCGGGACCGTTTGCGCCTTTTGGCTCATGTATATGATAGTGTCGCTATCATCCATATGACAAAGAACCCGGGCCGACATGACTAGTCGTAAACCCAAGGTGGCGCTAACTTACAGGGACAGGCATACATGACCCAGCAAAGAACGTGTCGATCAACAATGTATGAACCAAAGCCGTAGCAAGCTACAAGGACTTAAAAGAACAATGTGTGACATTTCCCCAAAGGGACAGACACAGGAACGAAGAAGGACACATGTCGGCCGGCCTAAGTGTTCCGGAGCAGTAGCAAGCTACCATGGCTCCGTGGAAGCACTAGGAGACATTTTCCAGTAAGAAAGGCTACCAAGAATAAACAACTAGGTTGTCGGATCCCACACATACCAAGCATTTCAAATCATACACACAATATGCTCGATATGTGTAAATACAACATGGCATCACAACACAACTCTACAACTCAAAGTATTTATTCAATAGGCTCCGAGGAGCGAGATATTACAAACATGGGTCTCATGACCCAACATTCAGAGCATACAAGTCAAAAGCACATGCGGAAGCTTAACATGTCTAAGTACAGACATCTACTAATGAAAAGGGTTGAGAAGCCTGACTATCTACAAGACCCTCCAGAGGGCACAAGATCGTAGCTGAGGTAACAAGCTAAACATCGAAGTCCACACGGAACTACTAGTGAGACTGGAGTCTCTCTGCAAAACATAAATTAAGCAAACGTGAGTACAAATGTACCCAGCAAGACTTACATCAGAACTAGCTACAAATGCATCAGTATCAACAAAGGGATGGTGGGGTTTAACCGCAGCAAGCCAACTTTGACTCAGTGGCTATCCTATACTATGACTGCAAGTAACTCTTTTGAGGTGGCACACACGAGTCCACATATTCACCATATCAATACACCACTATGGATCTTCTTCCATCTCCCTACGAGAATGCCATCCATAGCACTCATGCTTATCTTGCGCATTTTAGAGTATCCACTTTCACTTGTCTATGAACTGTATAGGCAACCCAGAGGTCCTTTACCGCGGACGTGGCTATTCGAATAGATGATGTTAACCCTGCAGGGGTGTACTTCTTCACACACGCTCTTGCCACTTACCGCCATGTACACGTCATGTAACTCGGCAATATTCAAGCGGAAGCCTGGCGAGGGTGTCGGCCACGACCTGACTAACCACACAAGTCCCTAGTCTAGGTTTATCGCCTATTCAGGTTCCATCCGCAGGGAGTCCGGCCGAGGTTTCCACATATGACTCCGAACGATGTGTGCAGGGTTCCCGAGGCACCAAACAGGCGACTCGGTACACCGGGCCACGTGCCTACCGCATCACAGCCCACCCCTTGGTTCAGCGTTGTGCACGTCCTCCAGCATACTACAGACACCAGAAACTACTTGCAACTCCCGGACAGAGGATAGGGTGGTTAGTAAGTCGAGAGTGTCCATTGGTATCGGGCCCAATGCGTGGTAGTAGCTGTTCATGGATCACAAACACAGAACTCAGTTCTTGAGGACAGTTTCAATGAGACAACCCACCATGTACTCCTACATGGCCTCTCACTGCTACGTTTACCAAATCATGTTCACACACTTAGCTCACACACAGTAGGACATGTTCATCACCATTCCAATTTATCCCCGGTGAATCAGACCTGACTCAACTCTAAGCAGTAGTAGGCATGACAAACAAGCATGAATGAGTAGGCACATAAGGGCTCAAACAACTCCTACTCATGCTAGTTGGTTTCATCTATTTACTATGGCAATGACAGGTCATGCAGAGGAAAGGGGTTCAACTACCGCGTCATGTAACAGATGAATCATTGTTGTCCTAATGTAGTAAAAGAGAGCAGGAGCGAGAGAGTGGGATTGTATCGGAATGAACAAGGGGTTTTTGCTTGCCTGGCACTTCTGAAGATGGTATAGCTTTTCATCGGTGTCATCAAACTCATCGTCGGAACTACATCTACTGAGGGGAACAACACCAGCAACAGAGAAGGACACATAATCAATGCAATGCAACAATGATGCATGATCATGACATGGCAAGATGAGTGTGTTGGGCTAATGCAACTAAAACCAGAAGGGGTTGAATTATTTTGAACCAAATATTCAAGTTTCAAATTCAAATTATAAACTCATGTAATGCATTATCATGTTTTGATCTAAACAGTAAGGTTAAGTTGCTTTATCATGCATGAAACCAGAACAGATGGATAGATTGGATTTTTCTAATCATTTTTCATATATAAATTATTTCATTTGGAGTTATGGTTGAATTTCTATGAATTTTAGAAGTTTTAACTATTTTCTGGAATTTCTGAATTATTTTAAATACAAAAATTACTTATTGCGTCAGCATGACAGTGGCATGATGTTAGCAAGTCAACAGGGGTTGTTCCAGGTCAAACCTGACCAGTGGGTCCCACCGGTCAGTGTCACAATGTTGGTTAGGTCGCTGACATGTGGGCCCAGTCAATGGCCACGTCATCTTGGTCAAAGCTAACGCGTGGGCCCACTCGGGGTTAGTTAAAACTAAACAGAGAATATAATCTAGGTTAATTAGGGCATGGGGACCATGTGTCAGTGGCCTAGGGGGTTGGTTAGTGGGGGGATTAGCCGCTAATGGATGTGCCATGTCGGCACAACCGGAGTTAGCCGCCGGCAGCCTTCCCACATGGCAGAGTCCGCTCGAGCTGGCGCTACAGGGGGCGGTTGGGCGAGCGAAGGGAACCGGAGGCAAGCTCGTGCTCGCCCGCATCCAGGGGAACCAACGGGAGGGCGCGGGGTGGCTGGAGTTCGCCGAAAGCAAGCTCGTGGCGGCGGTCGGAGTTCGGGCACACGCAGGGATGCAGCTGTGGTGCGCTAGGGGAGGAGCTGATGGGCTAGGTGGCATATGCGGACCACCGGAAACACGCTGGTGCCACGGGTTCGAGCGGAGGGGCTCGGGTCAAGAAAGCTAGGCGGCCATGGCGGACGACGGTGCTTGGGCATGTGGGCGAGGGAGAGAGCAGAGAGTGAGGGGAAAGTGAGAGGGGGGTCTCGGGCGTCTCCAGATGCGGATTAGGACGACGGGGCGGCCTCCAGCGCGAAGTAGGTGGTGGAGGTCTCCGCGGGTGCGCATGCATGTTCTCTCCTGCCTACTGGAAGGAGGAAGACGACGAGCGAGGAGGTAATTGGGCTGGGCCGCCAGGCTGTCAAGGTAAAAAGGCCCAGGTGGGTTTCTTTCTCTCTCTGTCTTTCTACTTTTGTTTCGTGTTTTCTAGTTTTCTGCTGTAGTTTTGAGCTTAGGAAAAATACCAAGGCATTTCCTAAAATCCTGAAAATATTCATGGACACTTGCTGAATTATTTCAGTGGCCCAAAAATAGTTCCAATATTATTTGAACATTTAAATTATTTATAGTATTTAAATGCTCAAAGTCAAAATACAATAAGATTTAATTCAAAAATCCAGAATGGCCTAGAAATATGTGCATCATTTTTGGCAGAGGTTTTCACCTTTATCAAAAATCATGAACTTTTCTAAAGGGCATTTTGGGTTCATTGAAAATATTTTTATTTGAACCTAGTTGAATTCGTTTGGTGCTAGGGTTTCAACATCCCCAATTCAAATTCATTTGAATTAACATGACGCATGGATGCAGATGCAACTATTTGCTGGCAAAAATTCTAGGGTTGTGACATTGTCGGTCATGAAGAATATTTTCAGTCCTAGACAAGTTATCAGCTATGGGGTTCTCTGCTCCTTTCCTATCAGTAATATGCAAATCCAATTCTTGTAGCAGCAGAACTCATCTAATGAGTCTGGGTTTGGCATCTTTCTTTTCCATAAGATGTTTTATAGCAGCATGATTGCTGTGAACAATTACTTTAGAATCAACAATGTAAGATCTAAATTTATCACAAGCAAACACCACTGCTAAGACTTCTTTTTCAGTAGTAGCATAACTTCATTGAGCACTGCCTAGAGTTTTACTAGCATAATGAATAACATTCAGTTTTTTATCAACTCTTTGTCCTAGAACAACACCAACATATAATCGCTAGCATCACACATAATCCCAAAAGGCAACTTCCAATCAGGTGATTGAACAACAGGTGCAATAATTAAGGCTTTCTTTAGTGTTTCAAAGGCTTCCAAACAATCATCATCAAACACAAAGTGAATATCCTTTTGCAAAAGATTCGTAAGAGGCCTAGAAATTTTAGAGAAGTCTTTGATAAACCTCCAATAGAAACCAGCATGACCAAGGAAACTACGGATACCTTTGATATCTTTAGGACATGGCATTTTCTCAATTGCATCAACCTTGGCCTGGTCCACTTTAATGCCTCTCTCGGAAATTTTATGGCCCAAAACAATACCTCTGTTAACCATAAAGTGGCACTTCTCCCAATTGAAGACAAGATTTGTTTTTTCACATCTCTGCATAACTCGATCAAGATTGCTTAAACAATCATCAAAAGATTTCCCATAAACGGAAAAGTCATCCATGAAAACCTCAACAATCTTTTCACAAAAATCAGAGAATATAGCAGTCATACATCTTTGAAAGGTAGCAGGTGCATTACATAAACCAAAAGGCATACATCTATAAGCATAAGTTCCAAAAGGACAAGTAAAAGTGGTCTTTTCTTGATCAGGTTGTGAAACAGGTATTTGTGAAAAACCAGAATATCCATCAAGGAAGCACAAATGTGTGTGCTTAGATAATCTTTCTACCATTTGATCAATAAAAGGAAGAGGGTAATGATCTTTTCTAGTTGCTTTGTTTAATTTTCTATAATCAATTACCATCCTATAGCCTGTGACAATTCTTTGTGGAATAAGCTCACTCTTATCATTAGGAACAACAGTAATTCCTCCCTTCTTAGGGACACAATGAACATGACTCACCCATCTACTATCAGTTATAGGATAGATTATACCTGCTTCCAAAAGTTTCAATATTTTTGTTCTTACCACTTCTTTCATCTTTGGATTTAACCGACTTTGGTGATCAACAACGGGTTTAGCATCAGGTTCCATATTAATCTTGTGCTGACATAGAGTGGGACTAATGCCCTTAAGATCATCAAGAGTATATCCAATAGCAGTTATGTGCTTCCTTAGAACTTTCAATAATCTTTCTTCTTCATGTTCTGAAAGGTTAGCACTAATAATAACAGGATATATCTTTTTCTCATCAAGATAAGCATATTTCGAAGTGTCTGGCAATTGTTTTAATCGAAACACAAGATCACCTTTAGGTGGAGGAGGACATCCTAGAGTTTCAAGAGGCAAATTGTGTTTAAGCAGAGGTTGTTGTTCGAAAAAGATTCTATCTATTTCATTTCTTTCACGCATATGCAAATCATTTTCATGGTCTAGCAAATATTGTTCCAAAGGATCAGTATGAGGTGCAACAATAGAAGCAAGACCAATAATTTCATCCTTACTAGGCAAATCTTTCTTATGAGGTTGTCTACTAAACTTGGAAAAATTAAATTCATGAGATTCATCACCAAATCTAACACCGACAGTTTGTTTCTTACAATCTATTTTAGCATTGACGCTGTTCAAGAAAGATCTACCAAAGATAATGTAGCAACCACGATCCCAGTGGACCGAAGTCTCTGTGCTTAAGTGTCATCCCTGGATCGGTATGCTGACACACACAATACTCGAGGAATTATAACCGAGTTTCAATCACACACTTATTACATCAAGGTCCTCATAAAGAGAATTATTACACAAATAATATGGCTGAAGGCCATCTAAACTAAATAACTCTGGAAGCTTTGAAGATAAATGAGTCCATCAACTCCAACGGCGTAGCTGAGTGCATGACAATGACCTATCACACCTTATTCTTCGTCGGTAAAGTCTGCAACACGAGACATTGCAGCCGTGTAGGTCAGCACATGGAATATGCTGGCAGAGTTACACTATAGAGCAAATGAATGCAAGAAACTATAGCTACATGCATATTTGGCTAGTGGAGGCTCTAAGTTTAAATGTTTTGCATAAAGCTATTTTTTCCCTACAACAAAGGATTAAATTTTATTTACTACAAAGTTGTACCAATGATTGAGAAGGTTCTGCCAACTCAATCCCACCATTAACCAAGAATCATCAATTATTCCCAACTCAATTAATTAAAGAGTGATGAGATCAACAATAATATCCACTTCTAGATACTCAAGATGTCCATAACCGGGGACACGGCTGACCATGATTAGTTTATACACTCTGTAGAGGTTGCACACTTTTCCCCACAAGACTCGACCGCATCCATGATCGGAAGATCGAGACATAGTCTTTCTGAAGCATTAACTCTCTACTCTGGGTAGAACGGCACACCTACTTTCCCCTACATCTGCTAGTCCACCTCTTCAAGAGAACACATAACTTACTCAACTATGCCAGAGCCCATAATGGCTTGTGGCTGCACACGGAAGTTTTTAGGCATGAAATATCATATGATCCCTTTGAGCCTGGGTGGCATTCTATAGGGTCATCACACAGGTACTCCGGGATTCCCTTGGGCAAGCACTGGTTTCTCCAGGTGCCCCAACCAATCCACCCAGATGTATATTAAAGTTGCCACCTTAATGTTGTCCAAAATTATTATCTCTCACAACTTCCATGTACATCACGATCCAATCCCCGTGTACAAGCATGGCTAAGCAATAATTGAGCACAATGTATATTCCCGGGGTGATCAAAGGTAATAGTTCCTACCTCAAGTACTACAACCAAACCACATGTTCCCAATCCTACTCATGCAATATTTGAGGGGCAAAACTAATGCATAGTAAAAACTGGGTATTGAAGAGTATGATCAAAGTGTAACTTGCCTTGCTAACAATCGAAAAACTCTAGAGGTTTGTAGTAACAAGCTTCGCACTCCGGAAAATCTAGCGTAGACAAACAATAGCATACATAAGCACTCAAGCAAACGATGCAAAGAGAAATCGAGAAAAGATCCAAATAAAACTCGAAAACAAGCAAAACTAAACTAAACAGAAAACAAATTCTAATGACATTATTTTTATGTGGATTAGATCTTAATAGTAGGTACATGTGGTTAGCTACAATGTGCAAAAAGAATCAACTCAAACGGAGCTACGAAACTCAAGATACAAACAAAATAAGATCAAATACTAATCTGAACTAAAGTCAAATTTCAAATTGTGAAAATCAGGTTCAAGTTGGTTCACTGGATTGATGAGATCGCTCGATTTAGGTGTTGGTTTCGTCTAATTTGGACAAACGATCTAAAAGTTACGAGGGTTTAAAGATTAGTGGCTAATCTACAATAAAACTATTCACGGATAGGTCCCTGGCCAAAAATAAAAAGAAAAAGGAAAATCTATCGGACGAACGTCCGCTAACAGAGACTAAAGAACGAATACATTCGTTACAGAAACTAATCTGACGAACGGTTCACTAAATAATGAACTAATATAAATAAAACCGATCTAAACAATAAACCGAAAAAACCCGTAGAAAACCAATCGGTTTTTACCGGTTCTCGGCCGACGGAGGAAGGTGAGGTCAACGGCGGCTTCGGTGAGGCGGGGCATCGGCTTCAGCGAGGCGGGGTGGTCAGCGGCGGGGCTTGGCACGGCGGCGACGGCAGCGGGCGGCGGCGCGGGCTCCGGCGACGGCACGGGCGGCAGCAGGGGACGGC
>NC_041381.1:476900853-476914471 GCF_002162155.2 Triticum dicoccoides | reverse complement strand
GGCACGGGCGGCACTCGGTGGCGGTGGCTACAGCTTGCGGCGGTGGCGCTGTACGGGGCGGCGGCGGTGTCGGGACGGGGTGAGAGGGGCCGGGGGGTCCTGTTTTTATAGTTGGAGAGGGAGTCCGACTTGCGGGAGGGGCAGCGACGAACGAGGTCGGGGCAGACACGGGAGGCGGCGGAGTCAGGCACGCCCGGGACTCCGTCCCGAGCTCGAAGACGGAGGCGGCGCAGCTTGGGCTGGCTCGGCTGGCCCGGCCCAGTTCAGGAGAAGTTAAAAAAAACAATTTTCCAAAGACTAAATACACTCGAAAGAATATAAATATACTCCTAAAAATTTCAGAAATATTCACATAGCTAAATGGCCTTATTAATGACCTTGTGAACATTTTTCTGGACTACAATGCCTAAACTAAAAACAAATATTACATTACTAATTACTCCGCTAACTAATAAATAAACTAGCGAATAAAATCAAATAAACTCTCCAAAATTCAAAATTCAAATTCTAATATTTTTCTACTGATTTTTGAAGAAGTCATATTATCTTCTCTCATTATTTTAAAATATTTGGACAAAGAATTTTGAAAACAATTTGACCCAAATACCAAATTTTGATAAATCAAAATTGGATTTTTTTTGTGAAACCTCCAACTCTCTCAAATTGGTCCTTGCGTTGATTAAGGCCTCTTGGATCAAAATGCAACCAAACTAAACGACAGAATGCAATAAATGATGAATGCATATGAATGATCTATGTATAACATCCAAATTGAAAATTGGGATGTTATAGATAATGGGAGAAAATTCATCTTGTGGGGAGCCAAGAACAAGAAAATCAGTAGGGTATTTTATTTTCCCACACAAGACTTCAACATCTCTAAGAATCCCAATTGGTGATATAGTATCTCTATTGGCAAGTTAATAGTGACATCTATGTCTTCTATTTCAGCAGGTGCTATTTCATTCTTAATTTCAAAATATAAGGAAAAAGGAATAGCACTCACACTAGCACCTAGGTCACATAACCCATGATAACAATGATCTCCTATCTTAACTGAGACAACAGTCATGCAACAACTGGTCTATGTTTATCCTTTTTATCAGGTTTGGCAATTCTAGAAGCTTCATTTTAGAAGTAAATAACATGCCCATCAATATTATCGACTAAGAGATCTTTAATCATAGCAACACTAGGTTCAACTCCGATTTGTTCAGCTGGTTTGGGTGTTCTAACATAACTTTTGTTAACCACAGTTGAAGCTTTAGCATGTTCCTTCATCCTAACAGGGAAAGGTGGTTTTTCAATATAAGAAGTGGGAATAATTGGATCAACATTGTAAATGATAGTTTCTTCTTTAGATTTTACCGGTTCTTTAACTTCTTATTTAATAGGTGGATGATATTTAAACCACTTCTCCTTAGGGAGATCAACATGAGTAGGAAAAGATTCACAAAAGGAAGCTACTATCTCAGAGTCAAGTCCATATTTAGTGCTAAACTTTTGAAAAGCATCGGTATTCATAAAAGATTTAACACAATCAAACTTAGGTTCAATACCTGACTCTTTACCTTCGTCGAGTTCCCAATCTTCAGGGATGCATTTAATTCTTTCTAAGAGATCCCACCGGAATTCAATAGTCTTCTTCATAAAAGAACCAGCACAAGAAGTATCGAGCATGGATTGATCATTATGAGAAAGCCGAGCATAAAAATTCTGAATAATAATTTCTCTTGAGAGCTCATGACTGGGGCATGAATATAACATTCACTTAAGCCTCCCCCAAGCTAGAGCGATACTTTATCCTTCATGAGGCCAAAATTATATATATAGTTCTGATCACGATGAACTAGATGCATAGGATATTTTTTTGATGAAATTCCAATTTCAACCGATTCCAGTTCCAAGAGCCAATATCATCGCATAGCCTATACCATGTCAATGCTTTTGCCTTCAAAGATAAATGGAAAACCTTCTTATTAGCTTCATCTCCGGGCAAACCTGCAAGCTTAAACAATCCAAAAATTTCATCCACATATATCAAGTGCATATCAAGATGTTCGGTTCCATCTCCTGCATAAGGATTAGCTAGTAGTTGTTCTACCATACCTGGAGGAATTTCATATTTAATATTTTCAGTAGGTGCAGTAGGTTGAGGGGCAACTAATTGTGGTTCCGGTCAAGGTGAAGATACCCTGAACAAACCCCACAAAGGATTGTTTTCCATAGTAGGAAGTGACAACAAATTTCAGCATGTAGTAATAATGTTTCCTTACCAATTTCCACTTACCAAGAGCGCTTCACTCCCCGGCAACGGCGCCAGAAAATAGCCTTGATGACCCACAAGTATATGGGTTCAATTGTAGCCTCTTTGATAAGTAAGAGTGTCGAACCCAACAAGGAGCAGAAGGAAATGACAAGTGGTTTTCAGCAAGGTAATGTGTGCAAGTGCTAAAATTGTAATTAGCGGAGTAGTTTGATAGCAAGATAATTTGTAATGAGCAAGTAACGATAGTAGTAAAAAAAGTGCACCAAGGTAGCCCAATCATTTTGAGGCAAAGGACAGGCCAAAACGGTCTCTTATGATAAGCAAAGTGTTCTTGAGGGTACACGGGAATTTCATCTAGACACTTTCATCATGTTGGCTTAGTTCGTGTCCGCTACTTTGATAATTTGATATGTGGGTAGACCGGTGCTTAGGTTCTGTTCTTACTTGAACAAACCTCCTACTTATGATTAACCCTCTCGCAAGCATCCGCAACTATGAGAAAAGTATTAAGAATAAATTCTAACCATAGCATTAAAATTTTGGATCCAATCGGCCCCTTACGGAATAGCGCATAAACTGGGGTTTAAGCTTCTGTCACTCTTGTAACCCATCATCTAATAACTACTCCACAATGCATTCCCTTAGGCCCAAATTTGGTGAAGTCTCATGTAGTCGATGTTCACATGAGACCACTAAGAGAATGACAACATACATATCATCAAAATATCGAACACATATCAAGTTCACATGATTACTTGCAACATGATTTCTCCCATGACCTCAAGAACGAAAGTAACTACTCACAAATGATAATCATGCTCAAGATTAGAGGGGTATTAAATAGCATAACAGATCTGAACATATAATCTTCCACCAAATAAACCATATAGTAATCAACTACAAGATGTAATCAACACTACTAGTCACCCACAAGCACCAATCTATAGTTCCGGTACAAAGATTGAACACAAGAGATGAACTAGGGTTTGAGAGGAGTTGGTGCTGTTGAAGATGTTGATTAAGATAGCCCTCCCCAAGATGGGAGAGTTGTTGGTGATGATGATGATGATAATTTCCCCTCCAGGAGGGAAGTTCCCCCAACGGAATTGCTCCATCGGAGGGCAAAAGTGCTCCTACCCAAGTGTCGCCTCGAGACGGTGGCGCTTCATCCCGAAAGTCCTCCTCCCAATTATTTTAGGTCAAAATGACTTATATACCAGAAGATGGCCACCAGAGGTGGGCCGAGGAGGGCAGCACCAACCAGGGCGCGCTTGGGCCTCCTAGCGCGCCCAGGTGGGTTGTGCCCACCTGGTGGGCCCCTCTGGTACTTATTTGCTCCAATATTTATTAAATATTCCATAAAAACACTTGTGGAGTTTCAGCTCATTTGGAGTTGTGCAGAATAGGTAGCTTGACGTAGCTTTTTCAGGTCCAGATTTCCAGCTGCCAGAATTCTCCCCCTTTGTGTATACCTTGGATATTATGAGAGAAAAGGCATTAGAATTACTCCAAAAGCATTATTATACAATAAAACATCATAAATAACAACAGGAAACATGATGCAAAAGGACATATCATCCCACCTGGTGGGCCCCCTCTGGTACTTATTTGCTCCAATATTCCTCAAATATTCCATAAAAAATCATCGTAAAGTTTCAGCTCATTTGGAGTTGTGCAGAATAGGTAGCCTCACGTAGCTTTTTCATGTCCAGATTTCCAGCTGCCAGAATTCTCCCCCTTTGTGTATACCTTGCATATTATGAGAGAAAAGGCATTAGAATTACTCCAAAAGGCATTATTATACAATAAAACAACATAAATAATACTACCTCCTCTGGGTTTATTAGGCCTAAAGACAACTTCTCTTAGACCAAGACACATAGTAATTTGCTCACATTAATTTTTACATTCCACTCCCAATGCACTCTCTCACATGCATGCAGCCAATGAAAAAGCACACATGAAGTGTATTAATTTTCCAGCCATGGCACCAACAATAATGGCTTTTAATGCAACCAATGAAATGGTTGCATGCATGCATCTTTCCAAAGCAAGACCTTATAAAAAGGGACATGCTTGTGATGCTAAGAGGCCTAATAAACCCGGACGGAGGGAGTAGTAGGTAAACATGATGCAAAATGGACGTATCAGGATTGAACGCGCAGGGAAGAAAAGTGTGTATTTCATAGATCCTGCATTAGCAAATGGCACAACATTAGATGGTAAAGACCTACGGGACTGGGCCATTAACACGGTCGTCCATATCTTCAAAAACACGTCCCATGCAGAATCATTTCTCTGGCCATATCATGAACGTTAAGTGAAGTAAACAACCACGCATACATTGATTGTCTTTCAGATTTCAACATAGTTCGTAAGTTCATGGTTGTCTTAATATGTAGCGATCTCTCGATATTGGTATTCATTTTTCCAAACAAGAACACGGTTTACTACATGGATTCTCTAAGAGAGTCAACAAACGCTCAAGATCTGACGCATCTTCAACAATTCATGGATAGGTATTGAATTTTATGATGTTGAAATTAATTTGCATTCATATATGGTTCAATAAATTGATGTTGTCAAAATTCATCTTCATTTGCAGTGTGTTGGCATTGTGGAAAACTGAACCAGGGAACTTGTTCAAGAGGGAACTACCTCTGCTGCACGAGATCATTTCTCCGGTAACACACCAAAATCCGTTATTTTTGGAAATTTATCCGATAGTCTGCAAATACCATTTCTTACGCTAGTTAAATGTTCAAGCTTCTAAATAAACCTCTTTATATTTCTGTCCAAAGAAAAAAATACATCTAACACCGGTTAGGTTGTTCCTAATAGGACAAATACATGACTAATTTTATACAAAAAAATTCAGTGTCCTCAACAACAAGAAGGGACCAACCTTTGTGGATACTATGTTTGCAGACACATGATCTCCATCTGCAAATCTGCTGATAGTTGTGAAGATCCTCGCGAATTAGTACGAGTAAGTCTATCTTAATTAATATCTTCTACTCCACTCATATGGCACATTCTGATCTTAAAAATACCGCAGCTCATCTTAGAACTGAGGACCCCTGAACCGCTCCCGCTGGTGAATTGCTGATGGTTCAGAGATTTATCAGCGACTTCTTCCTGAATCACTACATCAATCCCACTGGTGATAATGAAGATTTCAGCATGCGTTCTCCTGAAACATTGAGTAAGAGTTAGCCGCTAAACATATATGCATGGATCCATTGTTTTCCATCTGATGAGGTCTTCGTATTTCGTACACTATGATTAATTATGTAATGCATATATGTGTGGACAAAGCATTGGAATTTAGCTACCATATGTTCAATTGTAATTGTTGCGAAATCTGATGAATGGTCTTCCTGTGGACACTATTTGTTTAATTGAATATTGTGGTGAATTTGCTTTTTGCAAGCCGATTCAAAATGGGATATTTTTGTTTTAACCTGGCAATTGCTCCGCACACGGTTCAACTAAATGAGTGTGTGCGATCCACATCGGAAATCATACGTCAATCATAGCAGAACCGTCGGTGATAAACAGCAAGCCGCAAACGATTTGCAGCTACTACGTGTGCGTATGGTCTCCGGAACCATTTGTGATACGCACACGAGAGCTCGGAGTAAACCGTGCCCAATGTAAAATACAATCCCAGTCGTAAATTTTTCAGGAAACATGTGGGCTCCCAAATGAAAAGCACACGTCACTCTTGCCACAACCGTTGGTGATACACAACAAATCACAAACAGTCTGCAACACTTGTATGTGTGCGAAGGGGCTCCTGAACCGTTTGTGATAGAACATTATCACACACGGAAATTGTTGGGAAACGTGTACGATGGAGTCTTGCATGGCAGACGGGTTCCGCAGAAAACTCGTGTGCGATGGGGCACATATCGCACACAGTTCATATGTTGGCCCATGTGCCTTACATACTGTTTCCCAAACGGTTCATTACGACAAACCGTTTGGTTTCACAGCGTCATTAGAAACGTTTAATCACCGATCCCACACGTGCGAAATAATTTAGTGTGTGCTGCATCGCACACGATTACATTTGCAAGGCCTCTGGATCATGGCTCCATATCCCCGACGGTTTATGGGTCGTGTGGGAAGGACCCCCCTATCAGCCACACTCACTTGGCGACGGTTCCAAATGCCGTCGCATAAAGGGGTTCAAACCGTGTGTATAGCACCTCACTATACCAGTGACTAGATGCATAGGATAAAACTTTTGGTGGAATTCCAATTTCAATCGATTCTAGTTCCAAGATCCAATATCATCACATAGCCTATACCATGTCAATGCTTTTCCCTTCAAAAATAAAGGGAAAACCTTCTTCTTAACTTCATCTCCGGGTAAACCTGCAAGCTTAAATAATCCACAAATTTCATCCACATGTATAAGATGCATATCAGGATGTTCAGTTCTGTCTCCTACATAAGGATTAGCAAGCAGTTGTTCTATCATACTCGAAGGAATTTTATAACCAATATTTTTAGTAGGTGCAGTAGGTTGAGGGGCAACTAATTGTGCTTCCGTCCGAGGTGAAGATACCCAGAACAAACCCCTCAAAGGATTGTTTTCCATAGTAACAAGTGACAATAAATTTCAGCATGTAGTATACATTTTTCCTTACCGATTTCTACTTATCAAGAGCACTTCACTCCCCGACAATGGTGCCAGAAAAGAAACTTGATGACCCACAAGTATAGGGGATCAATCATAGTCCTTTCGATAAGTAACAGTGTCGAACCCAACGAGGAGCAGAAGGAAATGACAAGCGGTTTTCAGCAAGGTAATGTCTGCAAGCACTGAGATTGTTGGTAACAAGTGGTTTCATAGAAACATAATTTGCAACGAGCAAGTAACAGTAATGGCAGATAAAGTGCAGAAAGGTAGCCCAATCCTTTTGTGGCAAAGGACATGCCAAAACGGGTTCTTATAATAAGCAAAGCGTTCTTGAGGGCACACGAGAATTTCATCTAGCCACTTTCATCATGTTAGTTTGATTCGTGTTCACTACTTTGATAATTTGATATGTGGGTGGACCGGTGCTTAGGTGTTGTTCTTACTTGAACAAACCTCCTACTTATGATTAACCCCCTCGCAAGCATCCGCAACTATGAGAAAATTATTAAGATAAAATCTAATCATATCATTAAACATTTGGATCCAAATCGGTCCCTTATGAAGTAGCGCATAAACTATGGTTTAAGCTTCTGTAACTCTAGCAACCCATCATATAATAACTACTCCACAATTCATTCCCTTAGGCCCAAAGATGGTGAAGTGCCATGTAGTCGATATTCACATGACACCACTAAGGGAATCACAACATACATATCATCAAAATATCGAACACATATCAAATTCACATGATTACTTGCAACATGACTTCTCTCATGGCCTCAAGAACAAAAGTAACTACTCACAAATGATATTCATGCTCATGATCAAAGGGGTATTAAATAGCATAATGGATCTGAACATATAGCCTTCCACCAAATAAACCATATAGTAATCAACTACAAGATGTAATCAACACTACTAGTCACCCACATGTACCAATCTGAGGTTTCGGTACAAAGATTGAACACAAGAGATGAACTAGGGTTTGAGAGGAGATGGTGCTGTTGAAGATGTTGATAAATATTGGCCTCCCAAAGATGAGAGGGTTGTTGGTGATGACGATGGCTTCAATTTCGTGAGGAACTGAGTGAGTGGCTTGGCAATAATTCTGTGGCGAGAGACGAATTTGCAGTAATAGCCGGTGAGGCCGAGGAACCCACGAAAGAACACTTGGAGTGCTCGGCATACAACCGATGCTGACGAAGAATAGCAAAGACAGTGCTCATATGCTCCATGTGCTCCTGAAAGGAATCCAAAAACATGATGAAAAACTTACGGTTTGGACCTGAGAGGACAGAATTCATCAGGCACTGGAACGTTGGTGGTCTGTTGGTGACGCCAAACGACATGACGCAGAATTGAAAATGTCTGTAATGGGTCTTGAATGCTGTCTTTTCCTTGTTGCTTTTGCACATACGGATTTGGTGGTAGCTAGCGCTAAATCGATCTTGGAGAAGACTACCGCGCTGGCTAGTTCATCCAGCAGTTCGTCCATGACCGGGAGGGGAAACTTGTTCTTGATGGTGACGTTGTTCAAGCGGCGGTCATCGATACAGAATCGCCACGTTCCATCTGTTTTCTTGACAAGAAGAACGGGTGCAGCAAATGGGCTCATGCTGTGTAATCACCCCTGTGCGTAGCATCTCGGTGACTTGACGCTCGATCTCATCATTTTGGAGTGGTGAATAGCGATATGGCCTGCAATTCACCAGAGCTGCACCGAGTTCTAAATTGATTGCATGATCGTACTTGCGATGCAGGGGAAGTCATGTTGGTTCTTAAAAAACATCAGTGAAATCTGTGAGCACTTTCTGAATAATTGCAGGAATTGGCGTCTTAGACTCTAAACTTGTCATTGGTGTCGTCTGAATTTCTAGCAGGGTTGTCCCTCGAATCTCATTGGCCTCCTGCATCTACCATAATGTGGCTGCGTCCATGACCGATAATGCTGGTGTTTCTTCTGTCTGAACGCATGTCAGCTGGATGGTGCTCCCGTGCCTTTGAAAGTTCATGGTCTTTAGACCCCAGTCACACTACACGGGACTGTGTATGATTAACCAGTCCACTCCCAGTACTACGTCATAGACACCCAAATCGAGCACTCGCATGTCTGTGCTGAACTCATGACCTTGTGTGCCACAAGTGAGGTTTGGGACCATGGACGTGCATTGTAAGCACTAACTGTTGGCCACGCGAACAACAATAACAGGAATGCTACTAGGCTTTGGCTTGAATTCTAGCAGCGAAGGATGGATTGACAAAGCTATGCGTGTTGCCTGAATCCACTAGCAACAACATGGTCTGGGTGCCCACTGTTGCACGCAGGCGCATTATTTCTGCTGGGACTGGTTCATCCAACAATTCCAGAGCACGAACAAGATCATCAGAGAGCACTTCTCCATGTTCACCCACTTCGATCATCAGAAGTTGTGTCGAGCGTTTGCACTGATGCTCATTGGAATACTTGACACCAGAACGAAAACACATGCCATGCTGGCATCGGCAATCCCCGAGCTGACGTTCCCAGCCAAAATCATCGACACCCACAGTGGCCAGAGCTGGACGTGTGGCAGGAACCGCCGGTGTTTTTGGGCCAACCAAGGGAGGCGGTCGGCCAGGCAGAGGTGGTGGACGACCGGTGATGGTCTGATGGACACGGGGGCGTTGCTGCTCTAGTTCCTCCTCCTGAATCCTGACAAAGACCATGGCGCGAGTGATGCTGGACGAACCTCAAAGGCGCACCATGGTGCACAATTCATCTTTGAGGCCCAGCAGGAATTGGGTGACGAAGAATTTGGGGCTCAAGATGGTGTCCAATGCCAACAAATTGTACATATAGACTTCAAATTGTTGCCTGTACTCGACGACACTGCCCGTCTGACGAAGTTGAAGTAGTTTGTGCATCAGGGATTCAAATTCTTCAGGGCCAAACTCCTCTACCATGGCTTGGCGAAACAGGTCCCACGTGAGCTCGCCATGAGTCTGACGGAACGCACAAAGCCAGAGAGCAGCATGGCCATCGACATATAGAGCTATTGTGGCCACCCAGTTGTGTATCGGCACGCGGTACAGCTCAAAACACGCCAAGCAACGATCCAACCAGACACGCGGAGCCTCGTCGTCGAAACGGGGAAAACGATGCTTGGGCGGCCTGACCGCGTACTCCTCGGGCAAAACGGGCGGTGGTGCATGCTCTGGCGGCGCCAGTGGTCCGTCGGGCCTCACGAGCAAGGGTGTCCTGTCGTTGGCGAGGCGCGCGGTCGACGCTTGCTCCGTGATGGTCAACGAAAGAGGTAGCGCGCTCGGAGGAGGCACCGTACGCAGATCGGGCGGAGGCGACGCAGTGCGCGGGTCGGGTGGAGGCGGCGGGAGTGGTTGGTGCCATGACCCCACCCGTGCTCCGTGGGTGTGGAGCACCACTGCCGATGGATCATCCACTTGCGACCCCGATGACGGAGCTAACGACGCCGAAGGGGACGTGACCTTGCGTACGTCATCCACATCCGCCTGGGTGAGCCCAATCTGCTTGGTCAGGCTCTGTAGCTCCTGGGAGACCTGGTTGTTGAAGGCCGTCTGCACCTCCGCGCGCTTGTTGGCAAGCACCTTCTCTTTGTCGAAGTGGGGGAGCAGCGTCACCATGAGCACGGTGAGATTGGCGGTCTGCCCCCCTCCCCCCATGGCGGTGAGGAGCTACCGCGTATGAGCGGAAGGCTTGGAGGGCGCCGCGTCGCTTGCCCTAAGCGGATCGAACCCCGCGTAGGATTTTGTGCGCTTTACGGGAGTGAATCACACCTACAACGATGGATGTTACCGATCCGTCCAAGGGAGTAGCTGTGCTGCGGCGCAAAAAAAAATCTGGGCTCAGGTCAAATGCTCTGATTATTAATTGTGACGACCAATTGGTTGGATTCGATTGCACAGAGAGGAATTTAGGGACGAGGAGAGGAAGACCACGAGGGGAGGTAGGAGAAAAGGGATGAGATTCAGATTATGAGCGTTTCTCTTGCTGATCTATCTCACGCGATCCATGTGTTTTTCTTTTTGTTTTTTGAGAATTCTCACGCAATCCAGGTGTTTAATACAAACACGCACCCTGGCCACATGCGGCCCACTGGGCTCAGCCCAAACTCACACTTGACCCTCTCTCCCCCAGAGTCCACTGCTCAGGTGGGGGGAGCAGGTGTGACATCCTGATGGGCTTAGGACGGCCCATCCAAGAGATAACACCGTAGAAATCGCCTGAGGTACCCAGAAGCTCCCATCAGAAACGCTCCTCAAGCGCAACTGGTTCGTCCGTCGTCGCGTACCGAATCTCCACCATCCCCCGCGCGCGCCGCCGCCTCCGCCGTCGACGATGGGTGTCTGGGACGCCATGTACCGCGTGGTGATGCGCCGTAACGGCGTGTACGTCACCTTCGTCGTCGCCGGCGCCTTCGCTGGCGAGCGGGTAACCCCTCCCTTCCCGATCCCCATCTTCAGATCTGCGCGTCCTCCTGCGCTTTTGATTCGGCCTCGTAATCTCTTGCGGTTTGATTTGGCTGCAGCTGGTGGACTACGGCGTCAACAAGGTCTGGGAGATGAACAACGTCGGGGTAATATTTTCTCTCCGGGGCCTTCCCATCGTTGTTCGTTTGACCTTTCGTGATCCGTGGGTTACTAGATCTTGCATCTCTGATATGGATAGTACGGAACAAAGTCCACATTCTTATGATCAGAGACATGTTTCTCGTAATTTTGTTTATCAAATCGGAATAATGTGGTGCGGTTCTTGTTTTTCCTGCGAAATGAGGGCATTTTCACATTGTTTGATTTCTTACTGCTGTTGATTCCTTTGTTTGAAGTGTGAATTCCACCTGCAAGGATATCTAGTTTGTGTTTGATCTTTGCCGCATCAACCAAATTGTTAAGAAGATTCCATTAGGTTTCTAATTTCTTCTTCTGAAAATCGCATTGAAGGTGGTATGCTCTGCCCATTGTTAATTCCAATGTCAGGGTTTCCTTATGTTCTTTGCGATCTTGCAATACTGAGCAAGAATGAGTATAGGTTGAGTAGACACAGCATTTCTTACTCGTTAAATGCATGATTTCTCTGCATGTGGATACTTATTTATGTTATTTTGCGTGTAAAGGCTCCAATAATTCTTGACAATGTGGAATGCCTTGGTGATATATTGTAAATAGCTAAATTCAGCAAGCTATGTAATTGTGTATTGTGTATAATGATCATATTGTATTATAGGGCTTCTCATAGTGTCATGGACCACAGATCATATGTATTCTTGTCACGCATGTTTAACAATTTGAGTGAGAGGAATGCATATTCCGTACAGATATGCATATTGGATAGCATATTGACTGAGGATACATAATAGATGAGTTTGACTCACAGATGTATTCATAACTTTTACCTACTGAAGAACAACTATATGGATGCACATTCACAGATGACTCACAGATGTATTCATAGCTTTTACCTACTGAAGAACAACTATATGGATGCACATTCACCATGTGTTGGTACAACATGCTTTGCACAATGTTTTTCGGTTACCATATATGTGAACTAATCTTTCTTTTATGTCCTTGCATGCTCTTGTATGCTCGTTTCACACTCATGTAGTAGTAGAATATAAGAAGTTTTTTCAGTAACTAGTAACCTAACACATCATATTATTCCAATTAGCAAACCTTCTGCGGTTCTCTCTTAAACCCCCGTTAGCCTATATTTCTGACTGTGAACTTTCAATAGTTCATATGTGCACAGAGTCTCTTTTATATATGTCTACAATGCCACAGAAACGAGTGCCTACACATTTTAATTTTAGCTTAGCACTGGGTGCTGGTCGAGCTTTTACAGAAATCTTGTTCATTGTTGCTGTATTTTGGTTAAGCTACCTCATTGCTCATTCATTGAGTATGATTGTGTACAACTTTGTGTTGCTCAGTTAATGCATATGCTAAATGCTTTAAATGCTGGGCCCACATGGCTTATAATTCTTCATTCTTTGGAAATGCAGAAACGGTATCAAGACATATCTGTTCTGGGGCAAAGGCCGGTTGAGGAGTGAAGACATTGAAGCCCAGATTTCCCATGATCTTTTAAGTGAAATTAGGCACCTTATAAAGCTCCATGTTTTGGCATTTTCCTTTGGCACAATAATATTGTAAAACTCTCTTGCTGGGTGTTATTCACTCCCTTTGAGCACTATGGCATCAATCTGTTCCACAGCAAAGTGATTGCTATGTCTGGTCCCTTTGGAACAAGTTCAATACTATCCAAATTATGAATTGGACTTCTTTCTAATGTCTTATATGTAATTGGCATGCTGTTGCTCGTCTCTTTTGGACAAGCTAATGAATATTTTGTTGATATATATTTTTCCTTGCATTCATCTGAAGGAGAGTGTGCTGTAGTTGTTGGCAACATTCTCAACTCTCAACCCTTTGACATCCATTGTTGCAACTTGATCTGATCACGCCTTTAGCCCGATTCTCTTAGTGACAACAAGTTTGATGTTTCAATTAAAGGCGCATGAATTCCTTATTTGTTGGACCCTAATATGTTTCAGTTTTATTGGCAAATATATTCTGCACCTATTGTTTAGTCACTCCTGGGACCCAAATGTACATCGGTGTTGCTGGCAAAATAGATTCAGTATCTCCTTTTCCTTGCATGCTTGGTATCATCTGTTGGGAAG
>NC_041381.1:476897138-476900547 GCF_002162155.2 Triticum dicoccoides | reverse complement strand
AATCGTGTTGTAGATGACATCTAAGTCTTGAAGCATGCGCCGAGTCATAAAAAATATTTCTTCTACATGGCATGGGCCGCCCTGATGTGGCCCGGTGGTGAAGCGACATGGGGTCCTCGGCCTGCCCCACCTAGCTGGGAGATGCCGTGGTGAGCAGTGGCGGAGGACGAAACTTTTTTGAGGTGGGGCGAACTCTTAAACATAACTTCTTTTATATAAAACCAAAATGAATAAACGCACAATAACAATGAACATCAATATTTTTATCTGGTCCTAAACAGAATAACAAATACACAGTGAAAATGTAAGCATACTTAAATAGAAGAACATCCTAAAACATACCGATAAAAAAGCTTTAGTGGCATCTAAAAGACCTGGGATATGGCAGTGCCCAGCCCATATTTTAGAAATTTTCCTTAATTTTACCGGGAACAAGACTTTGGAATATAGTAACTCGGTTTCTTTTTGAACATCAGTACAGACACAAGTGCTCATATACATGTGCATACACTCACCCCTATGAATGCACACACGCACACCCTATCCCTATGAGCACCTCCGAAAGACTGAGCCGGCATATCATCTTGAAATTTACGAAGTCACCGTAGGCACCTCGTCGTCGACGGGAACGTCTCCTCCCACTGAATGCGCATCGGCGAAAATCCTGAAATAAATTCAGGAATAAATGCAAGCATCAGAATTTGAACCCTGATGGGCTGGGGATACCACAGTCCCTCTAACCATCCAACCACAAGTTGGTTCGCATAACTCGGTGTTGATGATTGTCAGGACCCCGACTCAATGCCACATCGATCTAGCATGTAACACCTCATATCACTTTGCGGCCTCACGCACGGTATTCCCACGGGTGTCGCCTTACCTTTGACCGGGACCGTTTGCGCCTTTTGGCACACGTATATGACAGTGTCGCTAGCATCCATATGATAAGGAGCCCGGGCTGACATGGCTAGTCGTAAACCCAAAGTGGCACAGACTTACAGGGACAGGCATTCATGACCCAGCATCGAACGTGTCGGTCATCAGCGGGTGAATCCAGGCTGTAGCACTGGGCTAGCAGGACTCCGGTGAACCGGGCTGTAGCAGGCTAACAGGACTCCGGTATTCATCGCGTGACATTTCCCCGAAGGGACAGACACAGGAACGAAGAAGGACACATGCCGGCCAGCCTAAGTGTTCCGGAGCAGTAGCAAGCTACCATGGCTCGGCGGAAACACTAGGAGACATTTCCCGGTAAGAGAGGCTACTAAAGATAAACAACTAGATGGTCAGATCCCACACATACCAAGCATTTCAATAACATACACACAATATGCTCGATATGTGCAAATACAACATGGCATCACAACATGACTCTACAACTCAAGTAATTTATTCATTAGGCTCCGAGGAGCGAGATATTACAAACATGGGTCTCATGACCCAACACTCAGAGCATACAAATCAAAGCACAAGCGGAAGCTATCATGTCTGAGTACAGACATCTATACATGAAAAAGGCTGAGAAGCCTGACGGTCTATCAGATCCTGCCGGGGCACAAGATCGTAGCTGAGGTAACAAGCTAAACGTCGAATGTCCACGCGGTACTACTAGCGAGACCGAAATCTCTCTGCAAAACATAAAATAGGCAAACGTGAGTACAAATGTACCCAGCAAGACTTACATCAGAACTAACTACATATGCATCATTATCAACAAAGGGGATGGTGGGGTTTAACTGCAGCAAGCCAGCTTTGACTCGGTGGCTATCCTGAACTACGACTGCAATGTAACTCTTTTGAGGTGGCGCACACGAGTCCACATATTCACCATATCAATACACCACTATGGATCCGCTCCCGGCTCCCTACGAGAACGCCATCCATAGCACTCACGCTTATCTTGCGTATTTTAGAGTATCCACTTTCACTTGTCTATGAACTGATATAAGCAACCCAGAAGTCCTTTACCGCGGACACGGCTATCCGAATAGATGATGTTAACCCTGCAGGGGTGTACTTCTTCATACATGTTTCCACCACTTAGCGTCTGCACACGACATGTGCTCGGCAGACTTCAAGCGAAAGCCGACGTGGGTGTAGACCACGACCTACCTAAACACTCAAGTCTCTAGTCCAGGTTTATCGCCTATTCGGGTTCCATCCATGAGGAGATCCGGCCGGAGTTTCGCTCACAGCCCCAAACGATGTGAACAGGGTTCCGTGACACCAAACGGGCGCCCGGTATACCCGGCCACGTGCCTACCGCATCACAGCCCACCCCTACGGTCAGCGCTGTCCACGGCCTCCAGCATACTACAAACACCAAAAACTACTTGCAACTCCTAGACAGAGGACAAGGGTGATTAAGAAGTCGAGCGGGGTCATATTTCAGGGCCCAATGTATGGTAGTAGCTGAATCATGGATCACAAACACAGAACTCAGTTTCTGAGGACGTCTACAATGAGACAACCCACCATGTACTCCTACATGGCCTCTCACCGCTACCTTTACCAAATCGTGTTCACACACTTAGCTCACACACAGTAGGACATGTTCACACGCCTCTGATTCATCCCCGATGAATCAGACCTGACTCAACTCTAAGCAGTAGCAGGCATGACAAACAAACATGAATGAGTAGGCACAACAGGGCTCAAACAACTCCTACTCATGCTAGTGGGTTTCATCTAATTACTGTGGAATGACAGGTCATGCAGAGGATAAAGGGGTTCAGCTACCGCAGCAAGTAACAGATGAATCGATGTTGTCCTAATGCAGTAAAAGAGAGCAGGAGCGAGAGAGTGGGATTTTATCGGAATGAACAAGGGGGTTTTGCTTGCCTGGCACTTCTGAAGATAACATTGAGTCTTCATCAGTGTCAACGATCACAACGTTGGAACATCGTCTACCGGGAGGGAACAGATACCGGCAACAAGGAAGAAATACAATCAATGCAATGCACAATATGATGCATGCTCATGACATGGCAATATGAATGTGTTTTGAGCTAATGCAACTAGCAACAGATTAAATGAAGTTGGTTTGAATACAAGATTCAAATTCAAACTCCATATGTGATTATTTAAATGCCCTTTAAACGTTTTGTCCAAAACAGAGGACAAACATTGTTCAAACATGCATGAAAATGGTACAGATGGATTCCTTGAATTTTTCTGATAATTTTTCATATATAAATTATTTAATTTTGAGTTACGGTTAATTTTCTATGATTTATTGAAGTTTTAGCTATTTTCTGAAATTCCTGAAATAATAATAAATCCAGAAATGATTATGGCGTCAGCACCACGTCACAGTGACGTCAGCAGGGTCAACTGGGCGCCCCAGGTCAAACCTGACGTGTGGGGGCCACACGTCAGTGACACAGGAGCTAATCCCGGTCAAACCCAG
>NC_041381.1:476879126-476896415 GCF_002162155.2 Triticum dicoccoides | reverse complement strand
GAGGAGGGGGAGCGGTCCAGAGGGAGAGGGGAAGTGAGAGGGGGGTCGGGGAGGCGCGTGGCGTCACCGGGGCGTCGAGGAGGAAGCAGGAGGTGGCCGAGCAGGGTGGAGGTGGCGCGCGCGGCGGCGTCGCGGTGTCCGTCCTCCTGGCAGGGGACGACAGGGGAGGGGGGGGGGCGGCGGTGGGCTGGGCTGGCCAGGTGGGCCTGGTGGGCTGCAGAGGTAAGTCCAGGTAAGGTTTCTCTCCTCTGTCTTTTATTTCTGTTTTGTTTTATTTAATTTATTTTGCCACTGTTTTGAATTTAAAATAATTCAAACAATGCCAAAAACTCCTCCGAATATTTTATATTGCTAGATGGACTCTTCCAAAAGCTTATAAAATATTTCAGGGGTATTTGAAATTATATTCTAATTATATGAATATAATTCAAATTCAAATAGCTAATGAATTAAATCCAAAGTCCCAAAAATAATTCCTTAAAAATGTTCAATATTTTGGTTGGGACCAGAACCCTTACCAAAAATTATCAAACATTTAAGAAGAGCATTTTGGAGCAATGAATGAGATTTCTAGGGTTTTTGCCCCTCTTTTATTTAAGTTTTTGAGGCTTCCAAAATTCCTCAGTTCAAGTTTCGAAAATATAGACATGATGCACACATGAAGCTAGCCTAGAGCACTACCAGCAGCTAGGGATGTGACAACTCACCCCCACTAAACAAGAATCTCGTCTCGAGATTCAAGCGTAGGGTAAGGTGAAGGGTAAACGCAAACTAGTATAATCTTCACGATCCAGGGTGCACTTCAAATGAACGTTGATTTGAACACCATCTTTGTCTTGTCGTCTTGCTCTAAGAACTCCAGCTAATCATGACAGGAAGAGGAAAAGAAAACTCTAGAAGGATCGATCTTCTCGAAGGTCGAACAACTCAGGATTAACTCTCGGAATGAGACATAGCAACATCTCTCGAGCTGAGAGGCGAAGCACACATCCATAGGAATGGAGTGAAGCAAATGACGAAGGTTCACTAGGTAGACCACAATTCCACACCTAAGAGGGTGGTGAACGGTTGTCAACGTAGCGAGGAGTTAAATTGCCATGATACCATAACGATGCACCTTAGGGAAGGTGACTTGTAGATATATCCCCTTAAGTGGCAAAAAGAATTACTTTTGATTCAGAGATCATTGAAACTCTTTAAACCAGCCTAAGACAATTCTCGAGCGATCGTTTGGAGGGGGTCGGTAGAATGGCATACTCAAACTTGGATGATGTGGATTACCTTGTTGAAGACAACGTAATGGATGAATTTGCTTATCACCGGAAATGGAAGAGACCCATGGTAGAATGACACATTGGCGGTGCAAGCTGGGAACAAAATGCAAATGCTGGGAATGATTCTGGTAACTGGGGAGAGGCTCAACAATAGAGAGTTATTCCACTATTGGAATGGTTATAGCATTGCCGAGGTAACTGAGAGCGCTATACAGTTAATGCCGACGATCAAACCTAGCACTTGCGCGTGCTCTCAAGAACTTGAGCAATTCCATAATCATCAAGGTTTTTACCAACATCCGTGTCAAGGGTCCGGTAACACAACTTACTACCATGATGAACAACGATGGACGATGCAGATGCATAGGAAGATAACATCAACCCAGATTTCACCCTAGCGAGGCCAAGGAAACAAAATCTGGATGATCGACCGAGAGACATTTAGCACTCCGCTTCTAATGTTCTCCTTGACGTGCTAGTGTAACCCATTCATAGATATGGTTTGATAACTAGAACATCAAGTAAAGGTCGAACTTCGGGAGCAATAGAATCCATAAGGAACAGTTACGGAGGTAAATCCTACGAAATCCTTATGGGGAGGTGGCCAACTTCTCCAATCAAGATACTACAATATTAGGTCTCCCGGCGGGGTGTGTTGGCCACGACATCCACTTTACCGGTTTCCGAGGGACCAATATTATAGTTCTTGGGGAAATGTTCCAACCATCATATCTGCCTGAGATTCAGATCTGGTTGGTGTCAGGATATTTCAGACTCATCGAGTCTAGGAAGAAGAATGAAAGTTTGCAACACAAATCGACGAGATGACGTTGCGGGATTCCCGGGAGATGAACTACGATAGCAAGCTCCAAAACATGAGCTGGTTCTGCTACAAACATGTGAACACGTTGTTCCAGACAAGCATGACCACAAAGTAGTCTTATAATAAAACACTACCGAGTTCAGGAGGGGGAACCATCAACGAGGGTATCGAAATCCCTACATAAGTCCGGATTAGCTCTTATGAAGGAACTCCTTCTCCTTGAACAAATCAATCAGTGGCTTGGTGTGCTCGGGACACCTATGGAATGGAGGTGCAAGTCTCTGAACCACAGAATACTTCGCACGTATGCATGACTGATTTGGAATGATTCCAGAGGAAGCAAAACTAACTTTCTCAAATTCACGGCGGCAACTTTCACCAAATGCACGTGTATAAGAGGAATTCACTCCTTACAACCGACATGCTTCATGAGCTAGCATGAAGAAATGCTTTCAAAAGTTTCCAACACTAGCTTAATGTTCAACAAAATCATGGAGGAGACAATGATGTTGTCGATGGGCTCAACAGCAATTCATCTGGGTTTCCTTATCACTGGACTTCCACCATCATGCGAACACGGTGATAGCATTGGTCAGACCCAAAAGATATAATGGTGTATGCTCGAGGGATCAACCACGAGTAAGACAACATTACGAGCATCGTTGGTACTGATTTGACTTGACGATGGCCCACACTCAAATCAAAGGATTGATAAGACAATAGGTCCAACAACTGATCACAGGGACCAATCGATGAAGATATCATCTTTCTTCAACACACACTACACAAGAATATCCCTTTGGAACGAACTAAGTCAGACAAGCTTTTATCTTCCAACTCTCCAAGTTGTTGTCTAGCTTAACCAACTAGCTCAGGGATATCTAACACCGATTCTTGGAGAGAAGGTGGTTCATAAGAAACCAATTTGATCACGAGCTCAACATAACGGTCAGGTGACGACCTGGTGATACTTCCGAGAAGATATTCGGAAAATCACGAACCACCGGTATGTTACTAAGCTCGAGAACAATCTCGCTTTTGAGGGCAAGACGATATGATCAAATGAGTGAGGACTTGACAAGATCCTAACTCATCAATCGAAGGGTGCACCGAAATAAGAACTAGATAGCACGATCAGTCTTAGGGTGACGATTCAATAATCAATACGCTAAGAATGAGGTTATCGTCCATTTAACTACCAAGCAACAGAGTTGCTAGCAGTATTGATTTCACACGCCACGATTCACTTGTCGGCATTCTGGTTACAATAACACAGGAACCGAGGAATGAACAATGATGGCAAGAAGTATCACTGTACCAAGAGTTCATAGGATGGTGTGCAATTCCTATAACAATCCCTATATAAAGATGGTAATACTTCAGGGTAGAACAGAATCAAAAGCTGGGCTGGCATTTTGATCTGCGGAGCATGACTACCTTGACCCAATCCTAGATATGGATGAGGTACTGGAGTTCATTTCTCCTAGTCATTCTGGAATAGAATGGCTTGATGGACCACAAGAGTAATAGGTATCGATGAACGATTGCACGCATACTCTTGACTATCAATTGATAGACGAAGGTCAGTAGACAGCTAAAGAGGGACAACTCAAAGGAACATATAACTTTCTGAGTTGTGGATGCATAGATTAGTATGTCGAACCAAGTTCAACAAGTTTCTTCCGAATAACCCATGCAGAAAAGTAGAACTGGCAGGGTCACAATATATAATGGAGAACTCATCGAGAGCACTCTTGTTGTCATCTTTTGGTTCAGAAGAACTTCTGCCAAGAATGGTTCATGGTAATTGGAAGAAGGATGTACCATGAACCTCGAGAACTATCGCAAAGTTACTAATATCCTAAAGGAACTAGCAACACTATCAACATGAAGTAAGTAGAGTGAATCTCGGTTCAAGAACCCAGGAACAGAATACCTACTACTAAGTGGCATCACGGGATGCTTCCGAGGATAAAGGCCAGAATCATCACACTAGGACACAAATCATGGCTAAATTACTAGATGATCCCCTAAGACACCTAGGGTCATAATACCAGCTCCAACATATATGTCAAGGCAATAAAGTACCTCAACTCACCGATTAGTGTGGTTAATCTGGCCCAAAGGAACATCGAAACGGGAGGAAGGAATTTGCAAATTGCTTCAAACTATTTAGAAACCTGGGATGACTCGGACAGCATAACGGTTGTAAATGCTCAGAAAAGATTTGAGACATTCACAAAAATGGTGGCATAACCACTCAGAAGCACAATATCAAGGTTTCGAGATCAACAATTAACATACGGAAGTAGTAGAAACTGAACTCAAGCTTAAATCCAACAATCTTATAAGTCCACCGATTAGTAACACGTGATCCTAATAGAAAGAAGGGATAGCCTAGTTCTTAATCCCCGTAGAAGAGAAGATGATGACTCAGATCAGAAGGCCATGAGGTATAAGGAGTAAAAAGAGCCTTACGTTCCATCCCACAATCAATTCCCTTATATAACTAAGAATTTCTAGACTCAACTTCGACCAGTTTGGCTTGGTAATCCTACAGGCAGTCAAGCTCTGATACCAACGCTGTCAGGACCCCGACTCAATGCCACATCGATCTAGCATGTAACACCTCATATCACTTTGCGGCCTCACGCACGGTATTCCCACGGGTGTCGCCTTACCTTTGCCCGGGACCGTTTGCGCCTTTTGGCACACGTATATGACAGTGTCGCTAGCATCCATATGATAAGGAGCCCGGGCTGACATGGCTAGTCGTAAACCCAAAGTGGCACAGACTTACAGGGACAGGCATTCATGACCCAGCTTCGAACGTGTCGGTCATCAGCAAGTGGGTCCGGGCTGTAGCACTGGGCTAGCAGGACTCCGGTAAACCGGGCTGTAGCGGGCTAACAGGACTCCGGTATTCATCGCGTGACATTTCCCCGAAGGGACAGACACAGGAACGAAGAAGGACACATGCCGGCCAGCCTAAGTGTTCCGGAGCAGTAGCAAGCTACCATGGCTCGGTGGAAACACTAGGAGACATTTCCCCGTAAGAGAGGCTACCAAAGATAAACAACTAGATGGTCAGATCCCACACATACCAAGCATTTCAATAACATCCACACAATATGCTCGATATGTGCAAATACAACATGGCATCACAACATGACTCTACGACTCAAGTAATTTATTCAATAGGCTCCGAGGAGCGCGATATTACAATCATGGGTCTCATGACCCAACAATCAGAGCATACAAGTCAAAGCACAAGCGGAAGCTATCATGTCTGAGTACAGACATCTATAAATGAAAAAGGCTGAGAAGCCTGACTATCTATCAGATCCTGCCGAGGGCACAAGATCGTAGCTGAGGTATCAAGCTAAACGTCGAAGTCCACGTGGAACTACTAGTGAGACTGAAGTCTCTCTGCAAAAACATAAAATAGGCAAACGTGAGTACAAATGTACCCAGCAAGACTTACATCAGAACTAACTACATATGCATCATTATCAACAAAGGGGATGGTGGGGTTTAACTGCAGCAAGCCAGCTTTGACTCGGTGGCTATCCTAAACTACGACTGCAAGCGACTCTTTTGAGGTGGCGCACACGAGTCCACATATTCACCATATCAATACACCACTATGGAATCGCTCCCGTCTCCCTACGAGAACGCCATCCATAGCACTCACGCTTATCTTGCGTATTTTAGAGTATCCACTTTCACTTGTCTATGAACTGATATAAGCAACCCAGAAGTCCTTTACCGCGGACACGGCTATTCGAATAGATGATGTTAACCCTGCAGGGGTGTACTTCTTCATACATGTTTCCACCACTTAGCGTCTGCACACGACATGTGCTCGGCAGACTTCAAGCGAAAGCCGACGTGGGTGTAGACCACGACCTACCTAAACACTCAAGTCTCTAGTCCAGGTTTATCGCCTATTCGGGTTCCATCCATGAGGAGATCCGGCCGGAGTTTCGCTCACAGCCCCAAACGATGTGAACAGGGTTCCGTGACACCAAACGGGCGCCCGGTATACCCGGCCACGTGCCTACCGCATCACAGCCCACCCCTACGGTCAGCGCTGTCCACGGCCTCCAGCATACTACAAACACCAGAAACTACTTGCAACTCCTGGACAGAGGACAAGGGTGATTAAGAAGTCGAGCGGGGTCATATTTCAGGGCCCAATGTATGGTAGTAGCTGAATCATGGATCACAAACACAGAACTCAGTTCCTGAGGACGACAACAATGAGACAACCCACCATGTACTCCTACATGGCCTCTCACCGCTACCTTTACCAAATCGTGTTCACACACTTAGCTCACACACAGTAGGACATGTTCACACGCCTCTGATTCATCCCCGATGAATCAGACCTGACTCAACTCTAAGCAGTAGCAGGCATGACAAACAAACATGAATGAGTAGGCACAACAGGGCTCAAACAACTCCTACTCATGCTAGTGGGTTTCATCTAATTACTGTGGAATGACAGGTCATGCAGAGGATAAAGGGGTTCAGCTACCGCAGCAAGTAACAGATGAATCGATGTTGTCCTAATGCAGTAAAAGAGAGCAGGAGCGAGAGAGTGGGATTTTATCGGAATGAACAAGGGGGTTTTGCTTGCCTGGCACTTCTGAAGATAACATTGAGTCTTCATCAGTGTCAATGATCACAACGTCGGAACATCGTCTACCGGGAGGGAACAGATACCGGCAACAAGGAAGAAATACAATCAATGCAATGCACAATATGATGCATGCTCATGACATGGCAATATGAATGTGTTTTGAGCTAATGCAACTAGCAACAGATTAAATGAAGTTGGTTTGAATACAAGATTCAAATTCAAACTCCATATGTGATTATTTAAATGCCCTTTAAACGTTTTGTCCAAAACAGAGGACAAACATTGTTCAAACATGCATGAAAATGGTACAGATGGATTCCTTGAATTTTTCTGATAATTTTTCATATATAAATTATTTAATTTTGAGTTACGGTTAATTTTCTATGATTTATTGAAGTTTTAGCTATTTTCTGAAATTCCTGAAATAATAATAAATCCAGAAATGATTATGGCGTCAGCACCACGTCACAGTGACGTCAGCAGGGTCAACTGGGCGCCCCAGGTCAAACCTGACGTGTGGGGGCCACACGTCAGTGACACAGGAGCTAATCCCGGTCAAACCCAGAGCTGACTTGGGTTTGACCAGGGGTGGGGCCCACTGTCAGTGGCTATGGGTTTAATTAGTGGGGCCATTAACACTAATTAAGCGTGCCCCGTCGGCAGTCGCCGGAGTATCGCCGGCGGCGACCATTCCGCACGGCGGCGCGGCTCGGATTTGAGCTAGGGGCGATGGTTTGGCGCGCGGTTTGTGGCTACGGCTTGCTGGAGTTCTTGCGCATCTAGTGGTAGCAGCGACAACAGCTGGGATGGCCTGAGTCGATGGCGACGAGCACTTTCGCGGCGGCCGGAGTTCGGGCACCCGCGGGTTTGGCGTTGCGGTGCACGGGAGGGGGAGCTGGTTGGTGTGTTGGGCTCCTGGGGGCTTTATGAGCACGGTGAAGCACTCCGTCGTGGGCATGCGCGGCTATGGCCACGGCTGCGCCATGGCCGGCGGCGAGAAGCTCTCGGCCGCGACGGCATCGGTGTTAGAGGAAGAAATCGGGCCAGGGAAGAGGGGGAAACAGCACAGGAGCTCACAGCGGGTGCAGCGGTGGCCTCGGCGAGCTCGGGGAGGCACCGGAGCGAGCGGAGCATCGAGGGGGATCTCCGGCGGCCGAGGTCGGAAACGGCGGCACTGGCAAGGCTTCAGGGCGTCCGGCATTGCGTAGCTCAGCGAGGAGGTCGAGGACGACGCGGCGGAGCTTATGGAACTGGCGGAGGGGCGAGGGAGGGCTGGTGGCTGCGGCTATGGCGAACGGCGGCGACGGCTGCGCTCGGGGATCACAGGGAAGATAGGGAAAGAGAGAGCCAGAGGAGGGGGAGCGGTCCAGAGGGAGAGGGGAAGTGAGAGGGGGGTCGGGGAGGCGCGTGGCGTCACCGGGGCGTCGAGGAGGAAGCAGGAGGTGGCCGAGCAGGGTGGAGGTGGCGCGCGCGGCGGCGTCGCGGTGTCCGTCCTCCTGGCAGGGAGGAAGACGACAGGGGAGGGGGGGCGGCGGTGGGCTGGGCTTGCCAGGTGGGCCTGGTGGGCTGCAGAGGTAAGTCCAGGTAAGGTTTCTCTCCTCTGTCTTTTATTTCTGTTTTGTTTTATTTAATTTATTTTGCCACTGTTTTGAATTTAAAATAATTCAAACAATGCCAAAAACTCCTCTGAATATTTTATATTGCTAGATGGACTCTTCCAAAAGCTTATACAATATTTCAGGGGTATTTGAAATTATATTCTAATTATATGAATATAATTCAAATTCAAATAGCTAATGAATTAAATCCAAAGTCCCAAAAACAATTCCTTAAAAATGTTCAATATTTTGGTTGGGACCAGAACCCTTACCAAAAATTATCAAACATTTAAGAAGAGCATTTTGGAGCAATGAATGAGATTTCTAGGGTTTTTGCCCCTCTTTTATTTAAGTTTTTGAGGCTTCCAAAATTCCTCAGTTCAAGTTTTGAAAATATAGACATGATGCACACATGAAGCTAGCCTAGAGCACTACCAGCAGCTAGGGATGTGACAATGATTGTATGGTCAAACCATTATTTGAAAATCACATTCTAATATATTTATGAAAAAAAACACCTCTGCCCTTAGTACGTGCAGACCCTTTCCTTCTGGCCGCATCACGCGCGCTCTCCTGCTGGCCGTCGGCCTCACCCACGTTCCTATCGCCCCCGCCCCCGTGCCGCCGCTCCTTCTGTCCGTCCGGTGCCTGCTAGGGTTTGTGTCCACCGGTTCGGGCTGAGGTGGAGCATAGCGTTGCGTCTCAAAGCGTTGCACGTGTCGCCGGTTAAATGCATTTGTTCAAGCAACTTGTTAAATCATTTTTTGCATGATTGCTTTTGAGATGAAGTGATAAAACGTCTGGTTTTGGAGTCAATCAAAGTTTATGAATGAGAAAACAGAAAATATATTATGAAGACTGAGATATGGTGACTTTGCGCACCTAGGAGCCAAAGGCAATTACTGGACTTTGCGCTCCATATGCAATATACTTGTAGAGTTTCTCTTAGTTGCAATTTTCTTTATTAACCCCCACCCCAACCTCACTCCACACACACCATTGTAAGATGTTTAAAGTTTTAGTTTCTCTCAGGTCAAGCTACATTTTTATAGACATTTAAACAAGTTCGACTTAGCGTAATCTATAACTTCAACTGTTTTAAAACGGAGGTTTTTCTAAAGAAAAAAGACAGAGGGGTTCCTAAGATTGTACTCCCTCCGTTTCTTTTTACTTCACATATAAGATTTGTTTTAAGTCAAACTACACAAACTTTGAGCGAATTTATATTAAAAAATTATCAACATCTATAATACTAAAGTTATACAGTGTGAAATTTAATATATATTTTGTGAGGGAGTGTGAAATTTAATTTTAAGATGCATCTAATAATATTGACTTTGTATTGTGAATGATTATATTTTTTTTCTAAAAAATTGGTCAAACTTTATAAAGTTTGACTTCAGACAAGTTTTATATGCAAATTAAAAAGAAACGGGGGGAGCATCTCTTTCTCGTTCATATGTTTAGCTTCGAAAACCATCCACACTGGAGAGCTAGTTTGGAATAGTGTGTATTCAAAACTTTTGAAAGTTGTTTGAAAACTTCACATGTGATCATCGGTAATAAGGAAATTTCGATCAAGCCCATTGCTCAAGCCATTCCCACCTATATTATGAGTGTCTTCAAATTTCTAGCATCAGTTTGTGATGATCTGATACGTATGATGAGACAGTGCTGGTGGTGGGGGGGGGGGGTGGAAAAAGGTAAACGGAAGATGGTTTGGCTTAGCTGGGAGAAGATGATGCTCCCCAAGTCTATGGGTGACATGGGGTTCTTCAGAGATATGCGAGCATTTAACCAGGCTTTGTTGGTGAAACAAGCCTGGCGTTTATTGGATACCCCTGAGAGCTTATGTGCGCAGTTGATAAGGGCAAACTATTTTCCGAATGGCAACTTGTGGGACAATACTTATGCGTTATGGAAGGGCATTGTGCATGGTCTAGACTATTGAAGCAAGGCATTATTTGGAGGGTGGGTGATGGGTCGTTAATTAAAACCTGGCGGACCCTTGGATACCACGAGGCCATGACTCCAGGCGCATTGCGCCAAAGCGCAATTGAAGGTTTAAATGGGTGGCTGATTTCTTGGATGAACATGGTGCATGGAACTTAGAACGGCCACACGCTCATTTTTGAGAGATGGTTGTCAGGGAGATCATTAAAATTAGACATCCCCGAGAAATAGACAAGACTTCTTAGCATGGTTCCCAGAAAATTGGGCTGTTTTACGGTGAGGAGTGCCTATCGGTTGGCTACCAGCAACACGAACATGGCGGTCACAATAGGGGCTTCGAGCAGTAATCCAACTGGGAGACGACCAGTTTGGCAGTGCATATGGGGGTCGCATGTACCTCAAAAGATGAAGATTCTAGCATGGAAAGCTGCCTCTGGAGCATTAGCTACCAATGTTTGCAAGAAGTACAGGCATATTTCAAAAAGATCAACGTGCTCACTTTGTTGTAGAGAGGAAGAATCAACTTAGCATGCCTTGATCGCATGTGAACATGCAAGAGAATTTTGGGAACGTATGAGAGGAAGGTGGCCATTACCTAATGATTCCGCGCTTATTGATACAGGGAATGAATGGCTACTAGACCTTTTTTTTAGAACGAAGGCTCAAGGGGGAGCCCGGCCTTGAATTAACAAAGTCATCAACCGGCCAGGATTACAACCATTGCATTACAAAATCGAACAAACAAAAACAAGAACACGGCAAGATACAAGGGTGCTGGTAGGCAGCTCTCAAAACCTCACACACTGCAGCTAGTAAGATAGCACAAGATAAGCACAAGCTGAAGCACGCAGAAGCCCTCGTCCACACAAGCATCACCAGGGAAGAAGAAATGGGGCTCCGGGAAGCGCCCGCTGTCGAGGATAGGCTATGTCGGCACCAAACAACCAGGCCCTGGAACAACATCTTCATCCATTCCCACTGTCGAAGGAGGCCCCTGCCTCCTCGCCTGGCTCGAAAGGCACCGAACCGTCGACATATGGGTTGCTCACCCTAGAACATGGACAGAAGGATGCAACCAGAAGGAGTAGGAACAGAGCACACCCTACATGACTAAGAAACTTCAACAGAGGCACCGCATCACCGCTGCCCACTGACGACCTCTGGAGAGGAGAAAGATGCCGGTCAGAAAACAACAGGATGTCCAGGGAGGAAGGAGCAACGATGCTGCCGCCGCCGCCACTAGGGCCACACTGTCGTCGCCGCCCGACAACCACCACGCCGCAGTGCCCACAGTCCAAAAAGCATCCAAGGCGACGACTTCACGAAGCAAACGGCACCAAGAGCACCGTCGCCGCCCAACAAAGTTCGGGTTTTCACCCGGGATGCTAGGGGAAGGGGAGGGTGGAGCAAAAGATCTGAATGGCGCCTTCAAGAAGGGGAACGGCGTCCATGGACGTCGCCGCCATGGATTTCTCCCGATCAAGGCTCCACACCACCAACACCACAGCCAGCTCCAGGCACCGAAGAACCATGTCGACCCGGTCCAGATCTGACGCGGTGGAGCACGCAGGGCAGCAGAAGGGGAAAGGGGCGGCCAGATCTAGAGCCGCAAGAGGCCAGAAGCCCCACCGCCGGCGCCGCAGATCTCGTCCGCCGGAGAGCTTGCTGCCCGCGCAGCCAAGCCCACCGGACCACACCCACGCCACCACCAGCCAAGGGGACGGTGGCGCCTCACCGAACGAGGCCGCCGCCCCGAATTCCGACGCCCCCCGCTAGAGAAACGGAGCAGCAGAAGCCCCGCCGCCACCTTCCTTGGCCATGCACCGGGCTTGCCCGGCGGATGCCTCTGGCTGCGGCGAGGAGGGAGGGGAGGAAGGGGGGAGGCAGCGGGGGCTAGGGATGTCGCCCTCGAGCCGCCCGAGAGGGGCGACGCGAGCAATGGCTACTAGACCTACTCGCTAGCCGTGGACAGTATGAGCGGGACTGCATCATTATGCTAGTCTGGAGGATTTGGTCCTTGAGAACGGATAGTACACATGGGAAAGATGTCCCATCAGCTCAAGTACCTGCTGATTATCTTCAAAGCTATTCCCTCCGTTCTAAAATAAGTGTCTTGAGCTTAGTACAAATTTGTACTAGAGCTAGTATAAAGTTGAGACACTTATTTTAGGACGAAGGAAGTATATGTTATCACTTGAACTGTCTAGGAGATAAAGTATAGAGGATCTTATGAAAGGGAAGATGCCGATGATGGAAGTGAGGCCGGAAATAGAAAGAAAGAAAGCAACAAAAACTTTGATGTGGCCGGCAGCGAATCGTGTTGCCTTGTCTGTGGATGGATCTTTCTTAGGAGTGGACGGCACAACGGCAACCGACATGATCTTAGACGACACAACGGTGGGGTTATCTTCGCCACATATCGATATATTTTTAATTGCAACAACGTTCTTGAGGCGGAGTTGCATGATATCATGCAAGGTATAGCATTGGCGTTGCAACATACTGAAACTCATGTTATTGTCCAATCGGAAGCTTTATCCGAGGAAGGCCTCTTGATATCGGCATATCGTCATTTGGTGGCAGAGATAAAGTTCCTTATGTAAGGAAGAGTTTATTCCCATGAAAATCAAGCGTGAGCAAAACAGGGTGGCAGATCTATTGACGTCGTATAGTCAAGTAGAAAGTAGTATTGTTGTATGGCTACATGGCGCACCACAATGTAAGAAGGATATTTTGCCTCTCAATTATAACCCTATTATGATGGAATAAAACTCTTTTCAGATCGCAAAAAAAAACTTTCACATGTGGGAGACATTTGAAACAGTTTTCTGTTCAAAAATTTAAATTGTTTAAAGCTACACATGCTAGAGACATTTGAAAATTTCCATATGATAGATGCTTGCTCCCCGCAAAAGAAGAAAGAAAAGATGCTTGCTGTCGAGGAAAATACAGGTTTTCTTTTGAAGCTGAAAATGCACATACCAGGGCATCTCCAACACTGACCCGTAAATTTGCTTTGGCATTTGTCCGTGAGTAGGGGGATCAGCCCGCGGACACGAATGCAGGAGATGGCCATCCAACACTCCCCACATACATTTCAACCACTGTTTGAACTAACCAGACAAAATTAATGCAAACACGACGGATTCCATACAAATAAGATGACATTCATTACATTTTGAACACTTTTCATATAAACCGGATGTAATTCATTAGATTTTTCAAATAATCTATACTAAACCCTACTCTAAACCTAATCTAAATGATCACCGATGTCCGTTTCCCAAGTCCGGCCATGAGCCTTGAGAACTGAAGCTCTGACTCTTGCCTTCATCTTCTTCAGTTCTGCCTCGGCGCTTTTCAGCTCCACCTCCGTAACCTCCTCCCCCGAAGCCCTGGGAGGTGAAGTTGTCCGCCTCCATGTCGACGCCAAGCGGTTAATTGGCCGACGATGTTCAGCCCACATAGTTTGGCTTCAGCGGGAGGGGAGGAGCGGTGGCCCTCTCGGGACCCGAGTGGCGGCGACGTACCATGCAATACTCTTCCTCGCTACCGGCGACGCCTACGGATGGGCCGGCTTCATGGCCGTGGTGGGGTGCGGCCGGGCGGAGCTGGCAATGTCCTTCTCATTGTCGCTCTTGCCACACACATCATCCGCCGTCTCGGCGAACTCCCTGTAGGCGGCCTCAAATTCCACTTGATGGAGGCGGTACCGCCAGCGATCGTGGCGGATGTCGCGGCCGAAGCGGTAGGAGTCGAGCAACACCTCCTGCTCTGCCGCACCCACATCTGACACGATGTCCGTGCCGATGTCTAGTTGCTCCTCCACGCGCCGGTGCTCCTCGAGGAGGCCGAGGTTGTAGGCATGGCCGGCCTGTGTCTGTCGAAACTTGGCCTCCTGCTCCTCCCATAGCATGTCTATGTAGTGCACATGGGCCTCACCGATGGTGAGGCAGACATGCACTGACAAGGAGGGTGGCACCGGATCGTCCTCCATTGTGGTCGCGACGGCCTCCGTCTGCTGGCGACCTGCCAGCCAACAACAATGGCGGCCATCTCCTTCTTCTGCTCTGACGAGAGTCCGTCCCAGAGGTCTTTGGAGCGCGAGGAGGCCATGGTTGGCTGGTGCGGAGAGGAGAAAGGAACCGGAGGAGGATGATTGCGGCTATGGTCGGGGATGGAGTTTATATAGTGGGCAGATGCCAATGGTGGGAGGCAAACAGACGGACGGGTGGCGCCGGAGTAGGTTCCTCGGTAACCACGTTTCATTATTGTAGGGCGTCGGACGGTCGTGGTGTCGTTTGAATGCGGAGCAGTCACATGCATTGGGAAGCCGTGGGCGATGCTCTCTCGGCCCGCGCGCCGCTTCAATGGCGGTAGAAGTGAGAGGTTGTGTCCACTCTAGGCATGAATGCGACGTTGACACTTTGAAGCGGCAGCGGGAAGCACGCGCGGGCGAAGGAGGGAGTTTGGGTGGATGAGGGCAATCAGAAGCGGACGTGGCAGCGGTCCGGACACTCGCAAAGCCCCCACTTTATCTCCGGTTTATAAGAAAAAAGATGTGTCCAACCCACCGAGCCAACAAATACAGACGTGTGTTGGATGGCAAAACACATCCATATCACGTGGTCTAGATATATGCAGGTGGTTTGAGAGTCCGCGTTAAAGATGCCGTTAACCTCACGGCATCTGATCCTATGTGTATATGTGATCACTGGCTACCCTTCCATCACCTCATTCAGCAGATCAGATGGTCACTACTAGGAAAAGGCCTGCTAGTGGCGCACCTGTTTTGCCTACTAATGGCGCACTACAGGTGCGTCACTAGCATCACGCCATTAGAATTCTATACTAATGACGTACCAGGGAGTGCGCCATTACTATCTGACTTAGTAATGACGCACCACATAGAAGTGCGCCATTAGTAACATTTTTTAAATTTTTTTTCCAATTTTTTTTTCGTTTTTTTCTTAATCTCGGATCACTATGGCTTAATCTCGAGTTAATATGCTTAATCTCAAGTCAAATCGCACTAAGTGGTCAAACTTCCTGGAAGGTCACCCATCCTCACACTACTCCAGCCCGAGCACACTTAACTTCACAGTTCTATCCAACCCCAACACCACCTCACTTAACAGGCACTTGTTGATATATCTATCATATCAATCCTATTAAACCTTGTTGATGTATAGGACTTTGTTCATGTTCATGAGTATGATGAAATTTTAAAAAATATTTTAAACTTCCCGGTCATATTACGTATCATTTTTTGAAAAAAAATTCAAAACTATTTTTTTATGTTACTAGTGGCGCACCTAACAAACGGTGCACCACTAGTAAGTTTGAATTTTTTTTCCATTTTTTCACCTCTAGATCTTAACAGCCCCGTAACTTTTTTGTGTTAAGTTTTTGAGGATTTTGAAAATGTTTAACGGGGTTCCCCCGGTTAAATTCGGATGTAACTTTTTGAGTAGATGATTTTTCATATAAATTTTTTTAAATCCGAGTTCATATGCAAAAGTTATGCCCATTTTACAAATTTCAAAAAGATTTTGCAAATAAAGTCGAAATTCATATTTGTAAATTTTCCCAGCAAGTAGACCACATATCACATGGGAAACTTTTTTCTTATTATTTTGACATTTTCATCATTTTCTTTTATTTTTTTTTAAACTGAAAAGGCGGTCCACCGGGGGGTGCATTCGGTGGAATTTTTAGGCCAAGTTAGTAATGGCGCACCGTGGGAGTGGTGCGCCATTACTAGCAACTAGTAATGACACACCACTCCCACGGTGCGCCACTACTAGTTTTGAAAAAAAAATTGAAAAAAATTACTAGTGGCGCACCGTGAATGCGGTGCGCCATTACTAGTTTAACTAGTAATGGCGCACTATCCCCTGATGCGCCATTACTAGTTTTAAAAAAATAAAAAAAATTGTTACTACTAGCGCATCGTGGATATGGTGTGCCATTAGTATTTGGACACTAATGGTGCACCAACACATGATGCGCCATTAGTATATAGTAATGGCGCACCACATGTGTGATGCGCCATTAGTGTCCATGTCATCTATACCCCTTTTCCTAGTAGTGAGTTGGTAGCGAAACGTCTAGTCTCCTCCATCTCCATGGCCCCGTGGCGTTAAGGACGCCGACGACGGCACCATCCCTGTGCACCCTCCCACGGAGTACGCCGCTGCCGTGGTGTCCCTCCCAACGAACCAGAACCATGCCAGCGACAGCAAGCTGAAGCGGCGCTGCTACCAGGGCGTGTGGGTGCGAGAGGAGTGGGCACCAGGCATCATGGCCATGCAGCGCAGCTTCGCGGCGCGCCCCGGCGACGTGGTTCTCGCGAGCGTTCCCAAGAGCGGCACCACGTGGCTCAAGGCCCTGATGTTCGCCACGATGGCCCGCGCCGCGTGCCCGCCGGCCAGCCCCGCCCACCCGCTCCGCCGCCTCAACCCACACGACTGCGTGCCCCTCATGGACAGGCTCTTCGCCGTCGGCCGCGAGGCTGTGCTGGACGCGCTGCCCTCGCCGAGGCTCATGTGCACGCACATGCCGCTGTCGGTGCTGCCGCTGTCCATATCCAGAGGACCCTACTGCAAAATCGTCTACATTTGCAGGTAGCGTTGTTGTATTAATTATTTATATTTAGTTTTAATGGGATAAATACAAGTCTCTTTAGATATTTTACTATGGACTACTCCTTCCGTTCATAATTACTTGTCTCAGAAATGGATGTATCTAGAAGTAAAATACGTCTAGAACATCCATTTCTACGACAAGTAATTCCGAACGAAGGGAGTACATATGAAATAAAATAAGGAAATCTGCACTCTAAAATATATTTATATATGTATGTATGTAGTTTGTATTAAAATTCTAGAAATACTTATATTCAGGACCAGGAGTATAACATAAAGGACTTTAAAAGAATGCAATCCACAATATTTTATTTGAGTTCTCCTTGTGAATGATGTAGCCCTTGCTAAA
>NC_041381.1:476877272-476878819 GCF_002162155.2 Triticum dicoccoides | reverse complement strand
CCCTCCTCAAAAAAAGAGAGAGTAGATGACATCGTATGTGCTCGTTGGCAGGGATCCAAAGGACATGGTGGTATCGTTGTGGCACTTCGTCAATGGTGCTCAACCTGACATATCACTCCAGGAGATGTACGAGACTGTCTGTGAGGGCACAAGTAACGGCAGACCTTTTTGGGATCACATCCTCGGATACTCGAGGGCAAGCAATGCAGAGCCAAACAGAGTGCTTTTCCTCACCTACGAGCAGATGCTTCAGGATCCGCTGGACAAAGTCAGGAAGCTAGCTCAGTTCCTTGAGAGGCCATTCTCTGACACACAGGAGGAGGCCGGTGTCGTTGCAGAGATTGTTGAGCTCTGCAGCTTGAAGATTCTGAAAAATTTAGAGGCGAACAAGAAAGGCTCCCAAGGAGTGTTCTTCAAGTTCTCGCATGACTCCTATTTCAGGAATGGGGTGGTGGGAGACTGGGTGAACCACTTTACGCCTGAGATGGCTAAACGTCTGGATGCGATATGCAAGGAGAAGTTCCGTGGGTCAGGCTTCACTTTCTAGTGATGCTAGTTGAGTCTTCTTTTCTGCAATGACGTTGTTCCCGATGTTATGTTTTTTATGTTGATTGTGCTATGAATAAATCGTTCTTTGCACCATTGTAGTCTTTCATATCGTACTACTATTCCAAACAACCCAGATCTTAAACCATAAGATATGCATTGTAGTTGTGATTATACCTATTGAATTATTGTTTGCTTCCTACACCACATATTTTCAAACATGTACATCACTTTTAGAAAATACAGCTGTATCTCGACCTTCGGAGGATCAGGAAATCCACGGTAGGCATCTCACTTCCATGCTTGTCAGTTGTCACGTATGTCGACGATGTGTTATTGATAGGTTGACCGACATCTGCTTTGAGGCTCAACGTGTCCCGGTTGACGAACCCATTAGCCATTGGACAACATTGTGGGTTCTAAGAGCATCTCCACTCGCCCCCACCCCCCAACAGACCCCCAGGCCTTATTTTATCGCCGGCATCTAAAAATCGGCCCAGTCGTGCCCCCAGTAGCCCACTTTTCGTTAGTTAGGGCCGAAATTTGCGCCGGCGGACCCAGATCAAACCCGGCGCACTGGGGGCGTCTGGGGGCGCCGGGGGAAGCATTTTTTGGCGCGAAAGCCTAGCAGGCCCGCCGAGTCAGCGACTAGCCGCGTCTTGTCTTCCTCATCGCCTCGTTTTCCCGCGGGGAATCAATGCCAAGGCTGTCGCCGGTCAGCCTTCCATTGATTCCTCACGGACGACGCAGTGATGGCGCGACAATGTGTCATCCCCTTGCCCCCACACATACACACACGTCGGCCGCCCCCCGACGCCGCAATCCTTCTCCCCGTCTCCAGCCACCGCGCCTATGGGAGAACGGTTTCTCGGCGATGGAGCGGCAGCCAACGGCTTCGGCCACCGCCATCTGCACGAGTGGGAGGCCTACCTTCTCCATGAGGCCAACTACCCGACGCCACCTGACATGCGCGTGTCAGGGCAGTGGAGGCCTAGCGCCTG
>NC_041381.1:476876077-476877161 GCF_002162155.2 Triticum dicoccoides | reverse complement strand
ACCGCTTCCACGGCGAGATCACGCGCGTTCGGGCCTCCCTGCCGGAGGAGGTGCGTGGCCGACCAGAGTACGCCACCAACAACCACGCCAGCTGGGTGGCGTACTTCCAACGCCGCCACGAGGAGCAGGTCGCCTCCACCAACAACGCGCCGTCGCGGGGGCGCCACAACGCCTATGGCCGCCGTTTGTGGTGGGGTGTCCCCGGGCGCACGGTCCACTATGTCCACGAGCACCTCGAGGGCGACAATGAGCCGTCGCTCGAGTACCTGGCGGCCCCGGCCCCCATTCCCCGCCGGAGCGGCGGCATTTGGCTGCCGAGGCGCATGGCGGGCGGGTCGTCCTCCTCCTCCCGCTCCTCTGGTTCGCCGGCGGTCACCAGCGTCAAGGCCGAGCCCGTGGAGACGCCGCACGGGTGGCGCACCCGTGGCGGCACCCTCGTCATCAACGAGGGCGGCCGTGGCTCCTCTGCACCCTCCTCCTTCCGCCTCGTCAAGCCGAAGACGGAGCCGGAGCTCGTCGCCGTGAAGAGCGAGCACAACGACATGGCGGTCGACAATGAGGCTGCCCTCAAGTGGGCGCACGAGGACTACATCCAGATGGAGATGGAGCGTCAGCGCCACGCCCTCCAGGAGATCACTGCTTGGCGCCGCGGCCGTGACGAGGGCGTTGGCGTCGTCCTCGAGGACATCAACGACGACACGCCGCCGCCAACCAAACCCGTCCTCCAAGGCGACCCAGGGCAGGAGTGTAGTAGGGACGGCGACAGTCTGAAGAAGGAGGAGGAGGACGACGACAACGACGACTACAGCGCCTTCGGCAAGCTCTTCGGCTTGTAGGCGGGGAGGTGGACGGCTCGGCGGGCGGCAGCGCAGTAGTTTACGTTTTAAATTATGTTTTCAGTATGTAAAAACAATGGATGGCCAAATTATGTTCTAAGTTATGGTTTTAAATTGAATTTCGCCGAATTATGTGTCGTGGTTTTGCCGAATTTTGCCCGAACTTCTTTTTTAAACAGCGTGTGGGGTGACCTTGGGGCAGCGGCTGGAAACCTACCGCCCCCACACCGACTTTATCGTCGGTTCGC
>NC_041381.1:476840267-476875692 GCF_002162155.2 Triticum dicoccoides | reverse complement strand
GGGACCATCTCTCAGTGCTTACCCATTTAGGACTCCTTTCGTTCATGAGATTCTAAAAGCGCATAAATAGGAAAAACATATAAATATAATAGAAATGCACGCCTAAAAAATTGATTGGTACACGTAGTACTTCTATCAACTTCCATGTTTGGTTCATTCTAACTGAAAAAACATAGAAATTTTAATAAAGATAAAAATTTAATACAATATATTATTATGCAATTAGGGATCTTAGTCTCGTTCTTCATTTGCCCCATTCTTTTGAACCAAAGGCACAAATAGTATCACCAAAGGCACAAATAGTATCACCATACACAAGAATTACTCCTACATTTTCTCTCCACTTTTCCTTAGAACCAAAGGAGTCCTTACCTTTTCCATTAATTTCCGTGGCTCAAGCAAGACCTGAGTGCTCATATTGGTCTTAGGGCTTGTTCTTTAACTCTCCACAGCCCTCAACTCCTCAGCCAACTTCTCGGTATGAAAAATGGAGCTGAGCCATCGTTTGGGAGCGTAGCTTCTCGGCAGCTTTCTACATCCCTGGGCATCGAGTACGAGCACTTCATGGCATGGCCACTTCCTTGTGCGCTCTCATCGCTGGTGCTACCACCGCGCTGCAAATACAATAGCTCGCCTCATCCTGTTCCTCCCGTCTCCGCCCCTCGCGCTCTTCAACCTTCCCACCCCCTGCTCGTCGATGTCTACTATACAACTTCTATTTTTGTAGACTTTGTTGGACCTTAAAACATAGAGTTTTCTAGGGCAACTACAAATTTTCCTTGAGTGGATGACTTAAGGTTTACCAATCGGTGGCAGGTGTAGAATGATTGTATTCTCCTCTCAAGCAACCCCGCAATAATATATGAGAAGTCTCTTGTGTTCCCAGCAAACCTAATACAATTGTCAATTGTATAAGTGCACTAGTTTGATGAAGAGATTGATAATGGTAGATAGGTGATGTGGATGGCGATAATATTTCTGCGTTTTCTGAACATTTAAAAAGAAGTCCCAAAAAAGTTGGGGTAGACTAGACTTGAAACCCGTATGATCTCGTGACCAACTCATGGTTCTGACACATGGATAGCATGTCGGGGACGCATTAATAACTCAAAAAATTTCCTATGTGTCACCAAAATCAATCTAGGAGATGCTAGCAAAGAGAGAGAGAGAGAGAGCATCTTCATACCCTTGAAGAACGTTGAGCGGAAGCGTTACAAGAACATGGTTGATGGAATCGTACTCACGGCAATTCAAATCGCGGAAGATCCGATCCAAGCGCCGAACGGACGGCGCCTCCGTGTTCAACACACGTACCAACCCAGGGACATCTCCTCCTTGTTGATCCAGCAAGGTGGGAGGAAGTTGAGGGAGAACTCCGGCAACACGACGGCGTGGTGGTGGAGCTCGTGGTTCTCCGGCAGAGCTTCACCAAGTTCAACGGAGGAGGAGGAGGTATAGGAGGGGGGAGGGCTGCGCCAGGGGTTGAGGTACGGCTGCCCTCCCACTCCCTCTATTTATAGGATGAAGGGAAGAGGGGGCCGCCCCCCCCCCCCAGATGCATCTAGAGGGGGGGGGGACCGCCAAGGGGGGAGACTTGCCCCCCAAGCTGGTGGGAGGCGCCCCCACCCCTTAGGGTTGCCAACCCTAGGCGCCTTGGGCCCTTGGGGGGTGGGGGCACCAGCCCATTAGGGGGCTGGTTCCCACCCATATTCAGCCCACTTGGGCCCCCGGGGTAGGAGACCCCACCCGGTGGACCCCCGGACACCTTTCGATGGTCCCGGTACAATACCAATAACCCCGAAACCTTCCAGCGACTGAAACTGGACTTCCCATATATAAATCTTCACCTCCGGACCAATCCGGAACTCCTCGTGATGACCGGGATCTCATCCGGGACTCCGAAAAAACTTCCAATAACCACATACAATTTCCCATTACAACTCTAGCGTCACCGAACCTTAAGTGTACCCTACGGGTTCGGGAACCATGCAGACATGACCGAGACATCTCTCCAGCCAATAACCAATAGCGGCATGTGGATACCCATATTGGCTCCCACATGTTCCACGATGATCTCATCGGATGAACCACGATGTCGGGGATTCAATCAATCCCGTATACAATTCTCTTTGTCCATCGGTATGTTACTTGCCCGAGATTCAATCTTCGGTATCCCCGTACCTCGTTCAATCTCGTTACCGGCAAGTCTCTTTACTCGTTCCATAACGCATGATCTCATGGCTAACTCCTTAGTCACATTGAGCTCATTATGATGATGCATTACCGAGTGGGCCCAGAGATACTTCTCCGTCATACGGTGTGACAAATCCCAGTCTCGATTTGTGCCAACCCGACAAACACTTTCGGAGATATCTGTAGTGCACCTTTATGGTCACCCGGTTACGTTGTGACGTTTGATACACCGAAAGTATTCCTACAACATCCGGGAGTTGCACAATCTCATGGTCTAAGGAAAGAAACTTGACATTAGAAAAACTCTAGCAAACGAACTACACGATCTTGTGCTATGCTTAGGATTGGGTCTTGTCCATCACATCATTCTTCTAATGATGTGATCTCGTTATCATTGACATCCAATGTCCATGGTCAGGAAACAATAATCATCTATTGAACAACTAGCTAGTCAACTAGAGGCTCACTAGGTACATGTTGTGGTCTATGTATTCACACATGTATTACGGTTTCCGGTTAATACAATTATAGCATGAACAATAGACAATTATCATGAATAAGGAAATATAATAATAACCATTTTATTATTGCCTCTAGGGCATATTTCCAACAGTCTCCCACTTGCACTAGAGTCAATAATCTAGTTACATTGTGATGAATCAAACACCCATAGAGTTCTGGTGTTGATCATGTTTTTCTCGTGGAAGAGGTTTAGTCAAAGGATCCGCGACATTCAGATCCATATGTACTTTACAAATATCTATGTCTCCATCTTGAATATATTCACGAATGGAGTTGAAGCGGCGCTTGATGTGCTTGATCTTCTTGTGAAACCTGGGCTCCTTGGCAATGGCAATAGCTCCAGTGTTGTCACAGAAGAGAGTGATCGGGCCCGACACATTGGGAATCACTCCTAGGTCGGTGATAAACTCCTTCATCCAGACTCCTTCTTGTGCTGCTTCCGAAGCAGCTATGTACTCCGCTTCACATGTAGATCCCGCCACGACGATTTGCTTGCAACTGCACCAACTGACTGCCCCACCATTCAAAATATACACGTATCCAGATTGTGTTTTTGAGTCATCCAGATCTGTGTCAAAGCTAGCGTTGACGTAATCCTTTATGACGAGCTCTTCGGCAGCTCCATAAACGAGAAACATATCCTTTGTCATTTTCAGGTACTTCAGGATATTCTTGACCGCTGTCTAGTGTTCCATACCGGGATCACTTTGGTACCTCCCTACCAAACTTATGGAAAGGTTCACATCAGGTCTGGTACACAACATGGCATACATAATAGAGCCTACGGTCGAGGCATAGATGACACTCATCTTTTCTCTTTTTGCTGCCGAGGTCGGGCTTGAGCTGTGCTCAATCTCACACCTTGCAATACAGGCAAGAACCCATTCTTGGACTGATCCATATTGAACTTCTTCAATATCTTGTCAAGGTATGTGCTTTGTGAAATACCAATGAGGCGTCTTGATCTATCTCTATAGATCTTGATGGCTAATATGTAAGCAGCTTCTCCAAGGTCCTTCATAGAAAAACACTTATTCAAGTAGGCCTTTATGCTTTCCAAAAGTTCTATATCATTTCCCATCAATAGTATGTCATCCACATATAATATGAGAATAGCTATAGAGCTCTCACTCACTTTCTTGTAAATACAGGCTTCTCCATAAATCTGTATAAACCCAAAAGCTTTGATCATTTCATCAAAGCGAATGTTCCAACTCCGAGATGGTTGCATCAGCCCATAGATGGAGCGCTAGAGCTTGCATACCTTGTCAGCATTCTTAGGTTCGACAAAATCTTTTGGCTGCATCATATACAATTCTTTCTTAAGGAATGCCGTTTTGACGTCCATTTGCCATATATCATAATCATGGAATGCGGCAATTGCTAACATGATTCCGATGGACTTCAGCTTCGCTACGAGTGATAAGGTCTCATCGTAGTCAACTCCTTGAACTTGTCAATAACCCTTAGCGACAAGCCGAGCCTTATAGACGGTCACATTACCATCCGCGTCAGTCTTCTTCTTAAAGGTCCACTTATTTTCTATGGCTCGCGGATCATCGGGCAAGTCCACCAAAGTCCATACTTTGTTCTCATACATGAATACTATCTCGGATTTCATGGCTTCAAGCCATTTGTTGGAATTCGGGTCCGCCATTGCTTCTTCATAGTCCGAAGGTTCACCATTGTCTAACAACATGATTTCCAGGACAGGGTTGCCGTATCACTCTGATGCGGAACGTGTCCTCGTGGACCTATGAAGTTCAGTAGCAACTTGATCCGAAGTTTCATGATCATCATCATTAACTTCCCCTCTAGTCGGTGCAGGCACCATAGAAACATCTTCCTGAGCTGCGCTACTTTTCGGTTCAAGAGGGGGTCCTCATCAAGTTCTACTTTGCTCCCACTTACTTCTTTCGAGAGAAACTCTTTCTCCAGAAAGGATTCATTCATGGCAACAAAGATCTTGCCTTCGGACCTGAGGTAGACTGTATACCCAATAGTTTCCTTAGGGTATCCTATGAAGACGCATTTTTCCGATTTGGGTTCGAGCTTTTCAGGTTGAAGTTTCTTGACATAAGCATCGCATCCCCAAACTTTCAGAAACGACAACTTAGGTTTCTTCCCAAACCATAATTCATACAGTGTCGTCTCAATGGATTTAGACAGTGCCCTATTTAAAGTGAATGCGACAGTCTCTAAAGCATAACCTCAAAATGATAGTGCGATTACGATGTTCGGACACACCATTTCACTGAGGTGTTCCAGCGGGTGAGTTGTGAAACAATTCCACATTTCCTTAAGTGTGTGCCAAACTTGTGACACAAATATTCTCCACCACAATTTGATCGTAAGAACTTTATTTTCCTGTCACATTGATTCTCTACCTCGCTCTGAAATTCCTTGAACTTTTCAAAGGTCTCAGACTTGTGTTTCATTAAGTAGACATACCCATATCTACTTAAGTCATCAGTGAGGGTGAGAACATAATGATAGCCACCGCGAGCCTCAACGCTCATTGGACCGCATACATTAGTATGTATTATTTCCAACAAGTTGGTTGCTCGCTCCATTGTTCCGAAGAACAGAGTCTTGCTCATTTTGCCCATGAGGCATGGTTCGCACATGTCAAATGATTCATAATCAAGAGACTCCAAAAGTCCATCTGCATGGAGTTTCTTCATGCGTTTAACACCAATGTGGCCAAGGCGGTAGTGCCACAAGTATGTGGGAATATCATTATCAATCTTACATCTTTTGGCATTCACACTATGAATATGTGTAACATCACATTCGAGATTCAATAAAAATAAACCATTGGCCAGCGGGGCATGACCATAAAACATATCTCTCATATAAATAGAACAATCATTATTCTCGGATTTAAATGAGTAGCCACCTCTCATCAAACGAGATCCAGATACAATATTCATGCTCAAAGCTGGTACTATATAACAATTATTGAGGTTTAAAACTAATCCCGAAGGTAGATGTAGAGGTAGCATGCTGACGGCGATCACATCGACCTTGGAACTATTCCCAACGCGCATCGTCACCTCGTCCTTCACCAGTCTCCGCTTATTTCCGCAGCTCCTGTTTTGAGTTATAAATGTGAGCAACCGCACCAGTATCAAATACCCAGGAGCTACTACGAGCGCTAGTAAGGTACACATCAATACCATGTATATCATATATACCTTTGGCATTGCCGGCCTTCTTATTCGCTAAGTACTTGGGGTAGTTCCGCTTCTAGTGACCATTTCCCTTGCAATAAAAGCACTCAATCTCAGGCTTGGGTCGATTCTTTGGCTTGTTCCCGACAACTGACTTACCAGGCACGGAAACTCCCTTGCCATCCTTCTTGAAGTTCTTATTTCCCCTGACTTTCTTGAAACTAGTGGTCTTATTCACCATCAACACTTGATGTTCCTTTTTGATCTCTACCTACGCCAATTTCAGCATCGAATATAACTCAGGAATAGAATTCTCCATTCCTTGCATATTGTAGTTCATCACAAAGCTCTTGTAGCTAGGTGGAAGCGACTGGAGGATTCTGTCAAAGACCGAGTCATCTGGAAGATTAAGTCCCAGCTGAGACAAGCGGTTGTGCAACCCAGACATTTTGAGTATATGCTCGCTGACAGGACTGTTTTCCTCCATCTTACAACTATAGAACTTGTCGGAGACTTCATATCTCTTGACCCGGGCATGATCTTGGAAAACCATTTTCAGCTCTTGGAACATCTCATATTCTCCGTGTTGCTCAAAACACTTTTGGAGCCCCGATTCTAAGCTGTAAAGCATGCCATACTGAACCAGGGAGTAATCATCACTATGCGATTGCCAGTCATTCATAACTTCTTGAGTTGCTGGGAAAATGGGTGCGTCACCTAGCGGTGCTTCAAGGACATATGCTTTCTTGGCAGCTATGACGATGGTCCTCAAGTTACGGACCTAGTCCGTATAGTTGCTTCCATCATCTTTCAGCTTGGTTTTCTCTAGGAACGCGTTGAAATTGAGGGCAACATTAGCATGAGTCATTGGATCTACAGGATAGATTGTAAAGACAATTTTAGACTAAGTTCATGATAATTAAGTTCATCTAATCAAATTATTTAATGAACTCCCACTCAGATAGACATCCCTCTAGTCATCTAAGTGATACATGATCCGGATCGACTAGGCCGTGTCCGATCATCACGTGAGACGGACTAGTCATCAACAGTGAACATCTCCATGTTGATCACATCTACCATACGACTCATGTTCGACCTTTCGATCTCTCGTGTTTCGAGGCCATGTCTGTACATGCTAGGCTTGTCAAGTCAACCTAAGTGTTTCGCATGTGTAAATCTGGCTTACACCCGTTGTATGCGAACATTAGAATCTATCACACCCGATCATCATGTGGTGCTTCGAAACAACGAACCTTCGCAATGGTGCATAGTTAGGGGGAACAGATTTCTCGAAATTTTAGTGAGGGGTCATCTTATTTATGCTGTCGTCGTTCTAAGAAAATAAGATGTAAACATGGCAAACATCACATGCAAATCATAAAGTGACATGATATGGCCAATATTATCTTACGCTTTTGATCTCCATCTTCGAGGTGTGACATGATCAGCATCGTCACAGGCATGACATCATGATCTCCATCATCATGATCTCCATCATCGTGTCTTCATGAAGTTGTCTCGCCAACTATTACTTCTACTACTATGGCTAATGGTTAGTGAGAGAGTCCTGGATTAAGGGTCCTTGGGTGTTCGGCCTGTTGACATGGGCCGGACTAATGGGTTGTGAAGATACAAGACCGAAGACTCTCACCTGTGTCTGAATGGGACTCTCCATGGCGTGGAAGGCAAGCTTGGCACCCGGATATGAAGATTCCTTTCTCTGTGACCGACTTTGTACAACCCTAGTCCCCTCTGGTATCTATATAAACTGGAGGGCTTAGTCCATAGAGACAATCATAATCATACATGCTAGACTTCTAGGGTTTTAGCCATTACGATCTCATGGTAGATCAACTCTTGTAATACTCATATTCATCAAGATCAATCAAGCAGGAAGTAGGGTATTACCTCCATAGAGAGGGCCCAAACCTGGGTAAACACCATGTCCCCCGCCTCCTATTACCATCAACCTTAGACGCACAGTTCGGGACCCCCTACCCAAGATCTGCCGGTTTTGACACCGACATTGGTGATTTCATTAAGAGTTCCGTTGTGACATCTAAGACAGGATTGATGGCTCGCCTTGTTGTCAAGGATAGTATCACCTCTGGAGGAGCCCTGGCCCCAGGTCAAACCCTCCGGCTGGGAAGCTTTATCATGACCGCTCATTCGGCCGTCAAGCCAACGATAACTTCTCGGGTCATCGAAAATCTCCTCCGTGTTGAATCCGAACACTCCAAACGGATGGATCCGACGGAGTTGTCGTCTTTAAACGAACTCCTTGATCGCATCACCGCCCTGGGGGTTGCTACGTATTGAGCTTGCGTTGGTTTTCCTTGAAGAGGAAAGGGTGATGCAGCAATTATAGCATAAGTATTTCCGTCAGTTTTTGAGAACCAAGGTATCAATCCAGTAGGAGGCTCCTCAAAAGTCCCACACACCTACACAAAAAAACAAGAACTCGCAACCAACGCAATAAAGGGGTTGTCAATCCCTTCACGACCACTTGCGAAAGTGAGATCAGATAGAGATAATATGATAAGATAAATATATTTTTGGTATTTTATAATATAGATAGGAAAAGTAAAGATGCAAATAAAAGTAGATTGAAAGCTTATATGATAAATGATAGACCCAGGGGCCATAGGTTTCACTAGTGGCTTCTCTCAAGATAGCATAAGTATTATGGTGGGTGAACAAATTACTGTCGAGCAATTGATAGAAAAGCGAATAATTATGAGATTATCTAGGCATGATCATGTATATAGGCATCACGTCCATGACAAGTAGACCGACTCCTGCCTGTATCTACTACTATTACTCCACACATCGACTGCTATCCAGCATGCATGTAGAGTATTAAGTTCATAAAGAATAGAGTAACGCATTAAGAAAGATGACATGATGTAGAGGGATAAACTCATGCAATATGATATAAACCCCATCTTTTTATCCTCGATGGAAACAATACAATACGTACCTTGCTGCCCCTGCTGTCACTAGGAAAGGACACCGCAAGATTGAACCCAAAGCTAAGCACTTCTCCCATTGCAAGAAAGATCAATCTAGTAGGCCAAACCAAACTGATAATTCGAAAAGACTTGCAAAGATAACTTAATCACACATAAAAGAATTCAGAGGAGATTCAAATATTTCTCATAGATAAACTTGATCATAAACCCACAATTCATCGGATCTCGACAAACACACCGCAAAAAGAGTTACATCAAATAGATCTCCAAGAAGATCGAGGAGAACATGGTATTGAGATTCAAAGAGAGAGAAGAAGCCATCTAGCTAATGACTATGGACCCGAAGGTCTGTGGTAAACTACTCACAACTCATCGAAGATGCTATGGTGTTGATGTAGAAGCCCTCCGTGGTCAAATCCCCCTCCGGTGGAGCGCCGGCGAAGGCTCCAAGATGGGATCTCATAGATACAGAAGGTTACGACGGTGGAAATAGTTTTTCCTGGTCGCTGCTGATGTTTTCGGGGTATGGGTATATATAGGAGGAAGAAGTAGGTCGGTGGACGCCCGAGGGGCCCACGAGACAGGGGGCGCGCCCTCTACCCTCGTGGCCGCCTCGTTTATTTCTTGACTTCCACTCCAAGTCCTCTGGATCACGTTCGTTCCAAAAATCACGCTCCCAAAGGTTTCATTCCGTTTGGACTCCGTTTGATATTCCTTTTCTTCGAAACGCTGAAATAGGCAAAAAAAACAGTAATACGGGCTGGGCCTCCGGTTAGTAGGTTAGTCCCAAAAATGATATAAAAGTGTAAAGTAAAGCCCATAAACATCCAAAACGGGTAATATAATATCATGGAACAATCAAAAATTATACCAACGTTGGAGACGTATCAAGCATCCCCAAGCTTAATTCCTGCTCGTCCTCGAGTAGGTAAATGATAAAAACAGAAATTTTGATGTGGAATGCTACCTAGCATAATTCTCAATGTAATTTTCTTTGTTGTGGCATGAATGTTCAGATCCATATGATTCAAAATAAAAGTTTATATTGAGATAAGAAATAGTAATACTTCAAGCATACTAATCAAAGCAATCATGTCTTCTCAAAATAACATGGCTAAAGAAAGTTCATCCCTACAAAATCATATAGTTAGGTCATGCTTCATTTTCGTCACACAAAAATGCTCCCATCTTGTACACCCTCGATGACAAGCCAATCAATTGTTTCATACTTAAATAATCTCAAACTTTTTCAACTTTCACGCAATACATGAGCGTGAGCCATGGATATAGCACTATGGGTGGAATAGAATATGATGATGGAGATTGTCTGGAGAAGACAAAAAGGAGAAAGTCTCATATTGACGAGGATAATCAACGGGCTATGAAGATGCCCATCAATTGATGTCAACATGGGGAGTAGGGATTGCCATGCAACAGATGCACTAGAGCTATAAATGTATGAAAGCTCAAAAAAAGAAACTAATGGGTGTGCATCCAACTTGCTTGCTCACGAAGACCTAGGGCATTTTGAGGAAGCCCATCATAGGAATATACAAGCCAAGTTCTATAATGAAAAATTCCCACTAGTATATGAAAGTAATAACATATGAGACTCTCTATATGAAGAACATGGTGCTACTTTGAAGCACAAGTGTGGAAAAAAGATAGTAACATTGCCCCCTTTTTTTGGGCCTTCCTTTTTTTTATTTGGCCTTTATTTTTTTTATTTTTTTATTTTGGCCTTTCTTTTTTTATTTGGCCTTTCCTTTTTTATTTATTTGGGGACAATGCTCTAATAATGATGATCATCACACTTCTATTTATTTACAACTCATGAATTACAACCCAAAACTATAACAAGATATGCCTCTATATGAATGCCTCCGGTGGTGTACCGGGATGGGCAATGAATCAAGAGTGACATGTATGAAAAATTATGCATGGTGGCTTTGCCACAAATACGATGCCAACTACATGATCATGCACGACAATATGACAATGATGATGTGTGTCATGATGATGAACGGAACGGTGGAAAGTTGCATGGCAATATATCTCGGAATGGCTATGGAAATGCCATAATAGGTAGGTATGGTGGCTGTTTTGAGGAATATATAAGGAGGTTTATGTGTGATAGAGCGTATCATATCACGGGGTTTGGATGCACCGGTGAAGTTTGCATCAACTCTCAAGGTGAGAAAGGGCAATGCACGGTACCGAAGAGGCTAGCAATGATGGAAGGGTGAGAGTGCGTATAATCCATGGACTCAACATTAGTCAAAAAGAAGTCATATACTTACTGCAAAAATCTACAAGTCATCAAAAACCAAGCACTAGTGCATGCTCCTAGGGGGATAGATTGGTAGGAAAAGACCATCGCTCGTCCCCGACCGCCACTCATAAGGATGCACAATCTAAGAACACCTCATGTTTCAAATTTGTTACACAACTTTCACCATACGTGTATGCTACGGGACTTGCTAACTTCAACACAAGCATTCTTTAAATTCATAATCACCCAACTAGCATGACTCTAATATCACTACCTCCATATCTCAAAACAATTATCAAGTATCAAATTGATCATAGCATCCAATTCACTTCCTATGATAGTTTTTATTATACCCAACTTGGATGCCCATCATTCTAGGACCAATTACATAACCATAGCAAATACCATGCTATTCTAAGAGACTGTCAAAATAATAGAAGTGAAGCATGAGAGACTAACAATTTCTACAAAATTAAGCCACCGCCGTGCTCTAAAAGATATAAGTGAAGCATTAGAGCAAAAACTATCTAGCTCAAAAGATATAAGTGAAGCACATAGAGTATTCTAATAAATTCCAATCAAGTGGGTTTATCCCAAAAGGTGTGTATAGGAAGGATGATTGTGGTAAACTAAAAAGCAAAGACTAATATCAAACAAGACGCTCCAAGCAAAACACATATCACGTGGCGAATAAAAATATAGCTCCAAGTAAAGTTACCGATAAACGAAGACGAAAGAGGGGATGCCTTCAGGGGCATCCCTAAGCTTAGGCTCTTGCCACTCCTTATTACATAGTCCATCAAATCTTTACCCAAAACTTGAAAACTTCACAACACAAAACTCAACAGGAAATCACATAGGATCCGTTAGTGCAAGAAAGCAAAACCACCACATAAGGAACTGTAATGAACACATTCTTTATTTATATTGGTGTTAAACCTACTGTATTTCAACTTTTCTATGGTTCATACCCTTACATACTAGCCATAGATGCATCAAAATAAGCAAACAACACACGAAAAATAGAATCTGTCAAAAACAGAACACTCTGTAGCAATCTGTAACTCTCGAATACTTCTGGAACTCTAAAAATCCTAAAAAAATAGGAAGTCCTGGAAATTTGTCTAGTGATCTACAGAAAAAATAATGAACGCAAAATAGCGTTTCTGTGAATTACTAAAATTGTTTTCGTGCGTGCAAAGTTTCTATTTTTCAGCAGAATCAAATTAACTATCACCATAAGTTATCCTATAGGTTCTACTTGGCACAAACACTAATTAAAACATAAAAACACATCTAAACATAAGGTAGATGCAAAATTTATTACTAAACAGAAGCAAAAACAAAAAACACAAATAAAGTTGGGTTGCCTCCCAACTAGCGCTATCGTTTAACGCCCCTAGCTAGGCATAAAAGCGAGGATAGATCTAAGTAGTGCCATCTTTGGCACTCAATTCATAAGTAGCTCGCATGATAGATTCATAAGGTAATTTGACTTTCTTTCTTGGAAAGTGCTACATGCCTTTCCTTCATGGAAATTGGAATCTAATATTCCCTTCCTTCATATCAACTAGATCGGAAGCGCGCCTTGGCGCGCATTGCCCGTCCAAGCGTCGTGACCCAGTGTGTATAAATCTTGTACATCCAGAGAAAATTACAGCACTCGTGTATAAATCTTGTACATTCAAAGAAAATTACAACACTCTTTTAGAACTAATCACAAACAATAGAGATATATACTAAAAACATGGTAAGCTGAGGATACTAAGTCAATAGGGTAATTAATTTTGCAAGCACATCTCAAAATTTGTTTCAAAACATGGTAAGCTGAGGATACTAAGTCAATAGGGTAATTAATTTTGCAAGCACATCACAAAATTTGTTTCAAAAAGCCAGATTGGCAGTGCCGTTGCATCAAGTTCGGTACAAAGCAAAAAGATTCCGGAACCATGCATCATCTACACATAATATAATTAAAATTGGAATTTTTTACCATAGCCCATTTCCTTATTTATAAAAGATACACAGAGTAAATAGTCCCATATCTTCAGTTGCGCGACAAAATAAAAGAAGATTCATGTACATATCAGAACTAAGATTCTCCAAATTCCATCTCTCGGTCATGAAATATATTCTTGAGTTGTACACCAATAGTTGTCATTCCAGGATAATATCAAATCCAGTCTTCCACATACCCTTTGTCCGAGACCAAAAGAAATGCACAAATGGTGAGCATTACAAGGAATTGTTCTTGGGTCTGTACAAAGCATACTAACCCCATTAAAATTACGTGCATGGAGGCGAGATGCAAGTACGATAATTAACCAACTCAACTGCGTTAATCCTCAAATTAAAATTCCAGAAAGAAGTTGATCTTTAAATCTACTTCATCAATGCCACATCTTCTACATGGTTTCTCATCTACTGGTTGTGAGTAGAAAATAGAGCATTAAACCTAGACCCATCCTCTGATTATGTACGTGTCATGCCAGATTACTACACTTGAAACCTTTATATATATGGGAATAGAATGGGGAGGGTAGGGAGGGAGCAGAGATGGAGGTACCTAGAGGACATGAAGGAGGTAGTAGAGGCATTCCAGGAAATATTTTCCATGATATAGATCACGAACACCATCCTTCCACGCGACCACAACAAGATGATCTGAAATAAGGTGGTAAGCGGATTAAGCAACAATCTTATTTTGGAGAATAGCTTATTTACCAGTTATCACACGCAGTTGAGGCACTGCCATGGAGCTGTCAAGTGCTTATGAGGCAACCTTTTATAAACTCCAATGTATTGAAGGGTTATTAACTAAAAGCACACACAAAATACAAATTTTATGACTCCTGGATATAACTCACGTCTTCTGGATCAAAAACCATTAACAAACATTTTGGATCAATGTCTGCATAGTGTACCCACATGAAATCTCAATAGCTGTGAAACTTGTAGAGTAGCGCATGTTTCAGAAAAATGATAAGAGGTTCCCTAGTCCCTACCACAACGTGATGAAGCTTTGAATCTACACATACCAAGATTTTCACCGGGCCATTCAAGACTTGGACAAAAGATACAAAAGTTGCATCTAACTCCTCCTTCTAAGGATTCCATAATAATAATAAAATACTTCAAAATATAATAATTCGAAAATCATATATAAGAACAATGCAAATCAATCTTGCAACACCTCCTAATTTTTTTTTACAGAAAATCCAACCAAACATTCTCACGCTGTTAGAAACTACTTTAAATAGGTGGTAACAAATTGGTAGTATAACAAAGAATTAACATCTGTACCTGGATCAGTTCGAAAGCAGTTTTAGGTGAGCTTTCTGGTAGCAGTCAAAAGCAGCACGGGAATTCCCAGTTGCTTCATGTTTCCTGGCACGCTCAAGATTTTCATTTCGTGACCTGAACGATTGCATGATTAGCATCCAGTAAATAATACTGTAAAATGACTACATAGAGATTTAACATTAGGTAATGATACTATAACTGCACTACATAGGTAGAGAGCCCCAGATGACCACAATAGTAGCTCGTATGCAAAGAATCTTCTAAATATATTTAACATTGTTGAAAGGTAATGCAAATGTCTCTTAACAGCTGAAACACATTAGAATATTGCCCTCAAAGAAGAGCATACCTTGCATGTTTGACCTCTTGTTCGCTCTTCATTGGCAAAAAGCCTCCATCAAATACAAGAATTGGCTCTATGCATGCAGTACTCAATATGCCTAGTCAAATTCAAGGGGGCAAACACATGTGAGCTTATGGTGCTGCACTCAAGATGTGATAGTGAGTTGCAGTTGTGCATAACTCTATGTTCCTCTGCACTATGGTTCGGTGACAAATGAATTTCAACTATATCAAAAAAAATACGGTGTAAGAAGACAATTATGCAGAGCTAGTAGTTATAGACATGTGTAGACCTCCCCAACAAAATTTCTACGAGTTGAAATGGTGGATCTTGTAACTAAAGCAGGACCAGATCTTTCCAAGATGTGGTTCTCGTATAGACACAAGAATTCTTGGCACTGGGACAGATGGGGAAATTCAATTTTGGAGTACAACAAAACAAATGAAGTGTGCCTCCTTTGAGCAATCCTATGAGAGACAACACAAACAAGGTCCTCCATTTATCATTATCTAGAATGGGATTCATAGGTTGGGACGCCGCTCCAATCAAGAAATCATAGCTAGAGTAAGCAGTTAGAAATCCAGATCGGGGTAGGTGGACTAACACGAACTCATCCTTTTAGCATAAACTTACGAGAGAAACTGGAAGTGGCTACAAGAGGGCCTCACCTTGAACTGGATCTGACGGGAGGGTTGCCGTAGAGGTCCGTGTCCGTGGCACCGTGCCTATACGCACGCCACCCATGATGACGTCCGTCAGACCTTGACGGATCTCAGGGGAAGGAGAGGGGACGGCCAAGTCCGGTCGTTGCCGCCGGCGTCAGCAGCGAGTGTGTCGGCGGTGAGGCTGTCGCTCGCCTCCTTCCAGCCGCCTTCCGGTGCCTGCGGGAGGTGATGGAGCTAGTCCAAAGGTTGTCGCTGCTGCTGCTGTGGAGGCAGCCGTCAGGCTGCTCCTCCTGCCAGAGAAGCAGCCGCGGGGAGACGCAGACAGGAGGGTGGGCCGCAGCCATGGAGATGGTGCCCTCCGCCTGGATCTCCTCCTCCGCTCCGTCCATGAACATGCCCTCTACGGGGTCGGAGCAGGGGACCGGGCTCGGGAGCGGACGGCGTGCCCTGAGATGGGAGCGGCAACAACGGCGGTGGCGCGATGACATGAGGTGTGCGGGCGGCTTGGATAGAAGATCGAGCGAGGGAGAGAGGGCGAAGAGGCTGCTGCCCTCACCTCATCCACCGACGGGCCAACCAGCGACGACTACACAACGGGCCAACACGTGAAAAGACCATAACACCCTCGGCGGACCATTGGAATCACGGCAGTGGCAGGAGATATTTACCTCTCGCTCGCCAGGAACGAATCAGCCGTCAACACGTGACAGGCAGGACGCGAGTTGCCATTTATGCCCTCGACGTGATCGGGAATTACGCGCGCGGTGGCAGCCCGGGGCGCACACTGTTTCGATCCACAGTAGAGCGTTTTTATCTGACGGTTGGGCTCACTCCAGAGCGAGATCGGACGACCGAAAACACATCAAACACCAGATCCGACGGCCAGCAACGCCTGATCTATGAGGAACCTAGGTTCCTCCTAGTATGTTCTTACGCGATAATCGCACCAATCGTTCTAAGGAAAGGTCTACCAAGAATAATAGGACAAGAAAGATTGCAATCTATATCAAGAATGATAAAATCTACGGGCACCAAATTCCTATTTGCAACAATGAGAACATCATTGATCCTTCCCGTTGGCTTTTTAATGGTGGAATCCGCAAGGTGCAAATTTAAAGAGCAATCATCAAGATCATGGAAACCTAGAATATCACATAAAGTTTTCGGAATCGTGGAAACACTAGCACCCAAATCACACAAAGCATAACACTCATGATCTTTAATTTTAATCTTTATAGTAGGTTCCCACTCATCGTTAAGTTTTCTAGGTATAGAAACTTCCAAATTAAGTTTTCATCAAAAGATTGCATCAAGGCACCAACAATATGTTTGGTAAAAGCTTTATTTTGACTATAAGCATGAGGAGAATTCACAACGGATTGCAACAAGGAGATACAATATTCTAAATAACAATTATCATAATTAAATTCCTTGAAATCCAAGATAGTGGGTTCAATGCTATTTAAAGTCTTGACCTCTACAATCCCATTTTTACCAAATTTAGCATCAAGATCTAAAAACTCTGAATCATTGGGACGTCTTTTAACTAAAGTTGACTCATCTCCAATCCCATCATTATTAAGATTCATATTGCAAAACAAAGATTTAATGGGGGACACATCAATAACTTTTAGATCTTCATCATTATTTTCATGGAAACTAGAAGAACATGCCTTTACAAAGCAATCTTTCTTAGCACGCAATCTAGTGGTTCTTTATTTGCACTCATCAATGAAAATTCTCATAGCTTTGAGAGACTCATTGATATCATGCTTAGGAGGAGTAGATCTAAGTTTCAAAGAATCAACATCAAGCGAAAGTCTATCAATGTTCCTAGCCAAATCATCAACTTTAAGCAATTTTTCTTCAAGCATGGCATTAAAATTCTTTTGATAGATCATAAATTCTTTCACACTATTCTCAAAATCAGAGGGAATCTTATTATAATTATCATAAGAATTATTGTAGGAATTTCCATAATTATTAGATGAATTACTAGGGAACAGTCTAGGATTAAAGTTTCCTCTATAGGCATCATTACCAAAATTATTCCTACCAACAAAATTCACATCCATAGATTCATTATTATTCTCAATCAAAGTAGACAAAGGCATATCATTGGGATCAATAGAAGTACTCTTAGTAGCAAACAATTTCATAAGTTCATCCATCTTTCCACTCAAAACATTAATTTCTTCTATAGCATGCACTTTCTTACTAGTAGATCTTTCGGCGTGCCATTGAGAATAATTAGCCATAATATTATCAAGGAGTTTTGTAGCTTCTCCTAAGGTGATTTCCATAAACGTGCCTCCTGCGGCCGAATCTAAAAGATTTCTAGAAGCAAAATTCAATCCGGCATAAAATTTTTGTATGATCATCCATAAATTCAAACCATGAGTAGGGCAATTGCGAATCATCAATTCCATTCTTTACCAAGATTGGGCAACATGCTCATGATCAAGTTGTTTAAAATTCATAATATCATTCCTAAGAGAGATGATCTTAGCGGGAGGAAAATACTTAGAGATAAAAACATCTTTGCACTTATTCCATGAATCAATACTATTCTTAGGCAACGACGAAAACCAAACTTTAGCACGATCTCTAAGTGAAAACGGAAATAACTTCAATTTAACAATATCATTATCCGTATCTTTCTTCTTTTGCATCTCACACAAATCAATAAAGTTGTATAGATGGGTAGCGGCATCTTCACTAGGAAGGCCGGAGAATTGATCTTTCATAACAAAATTCAGCAAAGCAACTTTGATTTCACAAGACTCAACATCATTAAGATGAGCAATCGGAGTACTAAGGAAATCATTATTATTGGTATTAGAAAAATCACACAATTTGGTATTATCTTACGCCATCGCGACAAGTAATCCAACACACAAGCAAACAAAAAGGCAAGCAAAAGAGAGAGGAGGTTGGGAAAGAGAAGGCAAATAAAACGGCAAGGGTGAAGAAGTGGGGGAGAGGAAAATGAGAGGCAAATGGAAAATAATGTAAATGCGAGAGAGATGAGTTTGTGATGGGTACTTGGTATGTCTTGACTTGAGCGAAGACCTCCCCGGCAACGGCGCCAGAAATCCTTCTTGCTATATCTTGAGCTTGCGTTGGTTTTCCTTGAAGAGGAAAGGGTGATGCAGCAATAGTAGCATAAGTATTTCCCTTAGTTTTTGAGAACCAAGGTATCAATCCAGTAGGAGGCTCCTCAAAAGTCCCACACACCTACACAAACAAACTGAGAACTCGCAACCAACGCAATAAAGGGGTTGGCAATCCCTTCACGGCCACTTGCGAAAGTAAGATCTGATAGAGATAATATGATAAGATAAATATATTTTTGGTATTTTATAATATAGATAGGAAAAGTAAAGATGCAAATAAAAGTAGATTGAAAGCTTATATGAAAAAACATAGACCCGGGGGCCATAGATTTCACTAGTGGCTTCTCTCAAGATAGAATAAGTATTACGGTGGGTGTACAAATTACTGTCGAGCAATTGATAGAAAAGCGAATAATTATGAGATTATCTAGGCATGATCATGTATATAGGCATCATGTCCATGACAATTAGACCGACTCCTGCCTACATCTACTACTATTATTCCACACATCGACTGCTATCCAACATGCATCTAGAGTATTAAGTTCATAAAGAACAGAGTAACACATTAAGAAAGATGACATGATGTAGAGGGATAAACTCATGCAATATGATATAAACCCCATCTTTTTATCCTCGATGACAACAATACAATACATGCTTTGCTGCCCCTGCTGTCATTGGGAAAGGACACCGCAAGATTGAACCCAAAGCTAAGCACTTCTCCCATTGCAAGAAAGATCAATCTAGTAGGCCAAACCAAACTAATAATTCAAAGAGACTTGCAAAGATAACTTAATCACACATAAAAGAATTCAGAGGAGATTCAAATATTTCTCATAGATAAAGTTGATCATAAACCCACAATACATCGGATCTCGACAAACACACCGCAAAAAGAGTTACATCGAATAGATCTCCAAGAAGATCGAGGAGAACATGGTATTGAGATTCAAAGAGAGAGAATAAGCCATCTAGCTAGTAATTATGGACCCGGAGGTCTGTGGTAAACTACTCACAACTCATCGGAGAGGCTATGGTGTTGATGTAGAAGCCCTCCGTGGTCGAATCCCCCTCTGGCGGAGTGCCGGCGAAGGCTCCAAGATGGGATCTCGCGGATACAGAAGGTTACGGCGGTGGAAATAGTTTTTCGTGGTCGCTTATGATGTTTTCGGGGTACATGGGTATATATAGGAGGAAGAAGTAGGTCGGTGGATGCCCGAGGGGCCCACGAGACAGGGGGCGCGCCCAGTAGGGGGGGGGGTGCCCTCCATCCTAGTGGCCGCCTCATTTATTTCTTGACTTCCACTCCAAGTCCTCTGGATCACGTTCGTTCCAAAAATCACGCTCCCGAAGGTTTCATTCCGTCTGGACTCCATTTGGACTCCGTTTGATATTCCTTTTCTTCGCAACACTGAAATAGGCACAAAAAAACAGCAATACAGGCTGGGCCTCACGTTAGTAGGTTAGTCCCAAAAATGATATAAAAGTGTAAAGTAAAGCCCATAAACATCCAAAACGGGTAATATAATAGCATGGAACAATAAAAAATTATAGATACGTTGGAGACGTATCAGGGGTCGCTACAGACTACGATCAGATTGGGCTTAAACCCGATCAGAGAAAAATCAAATCTCCACCAATCACCCATCAGGTAGCGGTAATCGAGGAGCGAAACAACAACTCTCCCTCTATATTGAGGATGAACTATATTCGGATTTCCTGGCTTGAAGAGCCGGATACCCGTCTACGGAACAACACGCCCTGCCCTTCGAACCTAGAATCGGACAACAGGCCTGAAAAATCAGCTGATATCCCGGAGCCCAAATTATTAAGTTTGGAAGTTTCTCAAACTCCGGATCACAAATTGGGTCAGGGTTCGGACCCTATTTTCAAACTCCGGTGTCAATATAGAACCATTTGGAAGGTCACTCTTCGGATGCCTTCTCCGGCGTGCCGGGGAATTATCGGTCCGAAGAGATAACCTTCCAAGTGGCCCCTTTCAACAGCGGATATCACGCCTTATTAGGGCGAGATGCATTTACACGCTTCCAAGCTATACCTCATTACGGGTACATGAAGCTCAAGATGCCCGGGCCCAATGGTATTATCACTCTTGCCAGTGATCCAGACATAGCACTCCATGCCAAAAACAAAGCCGCAACCCTGGTCCTCGAGGCATTGTCTCCATGGTGGATAGGGACGACGTGATCCTGGACAAGCGACCCAAATCCACCTTTAAACCAGCAGATGAAATAGTCAAATTTCAAGTCCACCCGACGGACCCCAAGAAGATAACATCCATTGGGGCACATCTGGACCCAACGGTTGACGCCGCGCTACGAGAGTTCTTGCGCGAGAACTGGGACATATTCGCCTGGCACCCTTCTGATATGCCGGGAATCCCACACAGGTTGTCTGAACACAGCCTAAACATACTGAAGGGATATAAACCGGTCAAGCAAATGTTGCGGCGCTTTTCCGAACCCAAATGACAAGCTATGGGGGAGGAGCTAGCCAAGTTAATCGATGTCGGATTCATCAGAGAAATAAAACACCCGGACTGGTTAGCAAACCTGGTGATGGTGCCAAAGAAGGATAAATCCTGGTGCCTAATGCATCAATTTCAAAGACCTCAACACGGCCTGCCCTAAGGATCCATTCAAAATGAAGGAGTCCGACCAAGCCGCAACAACATTCATTGCCCCATATGGGCCGTTCTGCTTCAACACTATGTCCTTTGGACTTAAAAACGCCGGCGCCACCCACCAACGCATGATTCAAACATGCCTGGAGAAACAGATCGGCAAGACAGTTGAAGCATATATAGATGACGTTGTCATCAAAACTAGGCACGTCGAGTCATTAATAAACGATCCGCGTCTCACATTCGACAACCTTCATACATATTATATCAAGCTCAATCCAGAAAAGTATGTTTTCGGCGTTCCCACTGGAAAACTGCTGGGCTTCATCGTTTCCAATAGAGGAATTGCGGCGAACCCGGCTAAAATCCGAGCTTTGTCACAGTTGGTTATGCCAACAGACCTTAAACAAGTCCAAAAACTAGCCGGATGTGTGGCAGCTTTAAGCCGCTTTATCTCTAGACTAGGAGAAAAAGCATTGCCACTTTATCGCCTTCTCCGATGCACCGATCACTTCGAGTGGACGGACGCAGCAACGGCCGAACTGGAAGAAATAAATGCTCTTTTAGCGAGCAACCCAATCCTGACCGCACCGAACGTCGGCGAACCCATGTTATTATACATATCGGCAACACACCAGGTCGTGAGTGCGGTGCTCGTCGTTGAACGAAAGGAGGACGGACACAAATTCCCGCTTCAGAAGCCGGTATACCATGTATCTACTGTCCTCACACCATGCAAATCCCGGTACCCTCATTACCAAAATATAGCATACGCGGTCTTCATGTCATCCCGGAAGCTATGACACTACTTTCAAGAGTGCTCAATCATGGTGGCCTCCAAAGTACCACTCAATGACATAATAAACAATCGTGATGCCATGGGCTGGATTGCCAAGTGGGCCATTGAGCTCCTCCCATTTGACATAACATACAGACTGCGTCGGGCCATTAAATCCCAAGTACTGGCCGACTTCGTCGCCGAATGGACAGAGGTCGAACTCCCTAAAGAGTATGGCACATATTCCAACTGGGCATGCACTCCGACGGCTCCAAAATGCTGGCGGGCTTAGGAGCGGGCGTTGTCCTAACATCCCCCACCGGAGATACAGTTCAGTATGTACTCCAAATATTATACACATACTCCAACAATGCAGCTGAATACGAGCCCTTATTGCATGGTCTTCGGATGGTTGTCTCCATGGGCATACAACGCCTGGAAGTGCGCGGGGATTCGAACCTTGCAATATCTCAAATAAATGGAGATTTCAATGCCAAAGATCCAAAGATGGCGGCTTACCATAACGCCGTTCTCAAAATGTCGGCTCGGTTCGAGGGGCTCGAGTTTCATCATGTGGCTCGAGAAAGTAATCAAGCGGCGGATGTCCTTGCTCGCATCGGCGCGAAGCGCGACCCCGTTCCACCTAACATCTTTCTGGAAAGTCTCTTCAAGCCATCCGTGGTGTCGCAAGGGGAGAGTGGCAACACCAGTTCGGATCCGACTATAACCCTAGATTCCGAACACACCGATATCATCGGGGGCTTAGCCACCGAAATAACACCGTTGTTGGAAATATGCCCTAGAGGCAATAATAAAAGGATTATTATTATATTTCCTTGTTCATGATAATTGTCTTTTATTCATGCTATAATTGTATTATCTGGAAATCGTAATACACGTGTGAATACATAGACCACAATACGTTCCTAGTAAGCCTCTAGTTGACTAGCTCGTTGGTCAACAGATAGTCATGGTTTCCTGACTATGGACATTAGATGTCGTTGACAATGGGATCACATCATTAGGAGAATGATGTGATGGACAAGACCCAATCCTAAGCATAGCACAAGATCGTGTAGTTCGTTTTGCTAGAGCTTTTCCAATGTCAAGTATCTCTTCCTTAGACCATGAGATCATGTAACTCCCGGATACCGTAGGAGTGCTTTAGGTGTACCAAACGTCACAACGTAACTGGGTGACTATAAAGGTGCACTACAGGTATCTCCGAAAGTGTCTGTTGGGTTGACACGGATCGAGACTGGGATTTGTCACTCCGTATGACGGAGAGGTATCTTTGGGCCCACTCGGTAATGCATCATCATAATGATCTCAAAGTGACCAAGTGTTTGGTCACGGGATCATGCATTACGGTACGAGTAAAGTGACTTGCCGGTAACGAGACTGAACGAGGTATTGGGATACCGACGATCGAGTCTCGGGCATGTAACGTACCGATTGACAAAGGGAATAGTATACGGGGTTGCTTGAATCCTCGACATCGTGGTTCATCCGATGACATCATCGAGGAGCATGTGGGAGCCAACATGGGTATCTAGATCCCGCTGTTGGTTATTGACCAGAGAGCCGTCTCGGTCATGTCTGCGTGTCTCCCGAACCCGTAGGGTCTACACACTTAAGGTTCAGTGACGCTAGGGTTATTAGGAAGACTTGTATGTGATTACCGAATGTTGTTCGGAGTCCCGGATGAGATCCCGGACATCACGAGGAGTTCCGGAAGGGTCCGGAGGTAAAGATTTATATATGGAAAGTTGTCATGCGGACACCGGAAAGTTTCGGGGGCTTATCGGTATTGTACCGGGGCCACCGGAAGGGTTCCGGGGGTCCACCGGGAGGGGCCACCCCTCTCGGAGGGCCTCATGGGCCGCATGGGGCAGGGAACCAGCCCCTGGAGGGCTGGGCGCGCCCCCCCTTGGGCCCATGCGCCTAGGGTTTGGGGGGAACCCTAAGGGGGGCGCACCCCCTTTGCTTGGGGGGCAAGCCCCCTCCCTGGGCGCCGCCCCCCCTCTAGATCTCATCTAGAGGGGGCCGGCCCCCTTCCCCCTTCCCCTATAAATAAAGGGGCAAGGGGAGGGCTGAACACCTGATCCAAGGCGCAGCCCCTCCCCTCCCCAACACCTCTCCTCCTCCGTTGAGCGCTTGGCGAAGCCGTGTCGGAGTACTGCCTCTCCACCATCATCACGCCATCGTGCTGCTGCTGGAGCCTTCTTCCTCAACCTCTCCTTCCCCCTTGCCGGATCAAGAAGGAGGAGACGTCGTCCGTACCGTACGTGTGTTGAACGCAGAGGTGTTGTCCATTCAGCACTTGGTCATCGGTGATTTGAATCACGGCGAGTACGACTCCATCATCACCGTTCCCTTGAACGCTTCCGCACGCGATCTACAAGTGGTATGTAGATGCAATCTCTCTCCCATGGTTCGTTGCTTAGATGAACTCATAGATGGATCTTGGTGAAACCATAGGAAAAATTTTAGTTTTCTGCAACGTTCCCCAACTGTGGCATCATGAGCTAGGTCTATGCGTAGTTCTCTATTGCACGAGTAGAACACAATTTTGTTGTGGGCGTAGATCTTGTCAACTTGCTTGCCGCTACTAGTCTTTTCTTGCTTCAGCGGTATTGTGGGATGAAGCGGCCCGGACCGACCTTACACGTACGCTTACGTGAGACAGGTTCCACCGACTGACATGCACTAGTTGCATAAGGTGGCTAGCGGGTGTCTGTCTCTCCTACTTTAGTTGGAGCGGATTAGATGAAAAGGCTCCTTATGAAGGGTAAATAGAAGTTGACAAAATCACGTTGTGGTTATTCGTAGGTAAGAAAACGTTCTTGCTAGAACCCAATTGCAGCCACGTAAAAGATGCAACAACAATTAGAGGACGTCTAACTTGTTTTTGCAGCAATTGTCATGTGATGTGATATGGCCAGAAGTTGTGATGAATGATGAATGATATATTGTGATGTATGAGATCATGTTCTTGTAATAGGAATCACGACTTGCATGTCGATGAGTATGACAACCGGCAGGAGCCATAGGAGTTGTCTTTATTTTTTGTATGACATGCGTGTCATTGAAGAACGCCATGTAAATTACTTTACTTTATTGCTAAACACGTTAGCCATAGAAGTAGAAGTAGTCGATTGGCGTGACAACTTCATGAAGACACAATGATGGAGATCATGGTGTCATGCCGGTGACGAAGATGATCATGGAGCCCCGAAGATGGAGATCGAAGGAGCTATATGATATTGGCCATGTCATGTCACTACTATATAATTGCATGTGATGTTTATTATGTTTTATGCATCTTGTTTACTTAGAACGGCGGTAGTAAATAAGATGATCCCTTATAATAATTTCAAGAAAGTGTTCCCCCTAACTGTGCACCATTGCTAAAGTTCGTCGTTTCGAAGCACCACGTGATGATCGGGTGTGATAGATCCTTACGTTCACATACAATGGGTGTAAGACAGATTTACACATGTAGAACACTTAGGGTTAACTTGACGAGCTTAGCATGTACAGACATGGCCTCGGAACACAGAGACCGAAAGGTCGAACACGAGTCGTATGGAAGATACGATCAACATGGAGATGTTCACCGATGATGACTAGTCCGTCTCACGTGATGATCGGACACGGCCTAGTCGACTCGGATCGTGTAACACTTAGATGACTAGAGGGATGTCTAATCTGAGTGGGAGTTCATTAAATAATTTGATTAGATGAACTTAATTATCATGAACATAGTCTAAAACTTTTGCAAAATATGTCTTGTAGATCAAATGGCCAACGCTCATGTCAACATGAACTTCAACGCGTTCCTAGAGAAACCAAGCTGAAAGATGATGGGAGCAACTATTCGGACTGGGTCCGGAACCTGAGGATCATCCTCATAGCAGCCAAGAAAGATTATGTCCTAGATGCACCGCTAGGTGAAGCACCCATCCCAGAGAACCAAGACGTTATGAACACTTGGCAATCACGCGCTGATGATTACTCCCTCGTTCAGTGCGGCATGCTTTACAGCTTAGAACCGGGGCTCCAAAAGCGTTTTGAGAAGCACGGAGCATATGAGATGTTCGAGGAGCTGAAAATGGTTTTCCAAGCTCATGCCCGGGTCGAGAGATATGAAGTCTCTGACAAGTTCTATAGTTGTAAGATGGAGGAAAACAGTTCTGTCAGTGAGCACATACTCAAAATGTCTGGGTTGCACAACCGCCTGTCCCAGTTGGAGATCAATCTCCCGGAAGAGGCGGTCATTGACAGAATCCTTCAATCGCTCCCACCGAGCTACAAGAGCTTTGTGTTGAACTACAATATGCAGGGGATGGTAAAGACCATTCCTGAAGTATTCTCAATGCTGAAGTCAGCAGAGGTTGAAATCAAGAAAGAACATCAAGTGTTGATGGTCAATAAGACCACTAAGTTCAAGAAGGGCAAGGGTAAGAAGAACTTCAAGAAGGACAGCAAAGATGTTGCCGCGCCCGGTAAGCCAGTTGCCGGGAAGAAGTCAAAGAATGGACCCAAGCCTGAGACTGAGTGCTTTTATTGCAAGGGGAAGGGTCACTGGAAGCGGAACTGCCCCAAATACTTAGCGGACAAGAAGGCCGGCAACACTAAAGGTATATTTGATATACATGTAATTGATGTGTACCTTACCAGTACTCGTAGTAACTCCTGGGTATTTGATACCGGTGCCGTTGCTCACATTTGTAACTCACAGCAGGAGCTACGGAATAAGCGGAGACTGGCGAAGGACGAGGTGATGATGCGCGTCGGGAATGGTTCCAAGGCCGATGTGATCGCCGTCGGCACGCTAGCTCTACATTTACCTACGGGATTAGTTCTAAACCTCAATAATTGTTATTTAGTGCCAAGTTTGAGCATGAACATTGTATCTGGATCTCGTTTGATACGAGATGGCTACTCATTTAAATACGAGAATAATGGTTGTTCTATTTATATGAGAGATATGTTTTATGGTCATGCCCCGATGGTCAATGGTTTATTCTTAATGAATCTCGAACGTAATGTTACACATATTCATAGTGTGAATACCAAAAGATGTAAAGTTGATAACGATAGTCCCACATACTTGTGGCACTGCCGCCTTGGTCACATTGGTGTCAAGCGCATGAAGAAGCTCCATACTGATGGACTTTCAGAGTCTCTAGATTATGAATCATTTGACACATGCGAACCATGCCTCATGGGCAAAATGACCAAGACCCCGTTCTCCGGAACAATGGAGCGAGCAACCAACTTATTGGAAATCATACATACTGATGTGTGTGGTCCAATGAGCGTTGAGGCTCGCGAAGGATATCGTTATGTTCTCACTCTCACTGATGACTTGAGTAGATATGGGTATGTCTACTTGATGAAACACAAGTCTGAGACCTTTGAAAAGTTCAAGGAATTTCAGAATGAAGTAGAGAATCAACGTGACCGAAAGATAAAGTTCTTACGATCGGATCGTGGAGGAGAATATTTAAGTCACGAATTTGGTACACACTTAAGAAAATGTGAAATCGTTTCACAACTCACGCCGCCTGGAACACCTCAGCGTAACGGTGTGTCCGAACGTCATAATCGCACTCTATTGGATATGGTGCGATCTATGATGTCTCTTACCGATTTACCGCTATCATTTTGGGGATACGCTCTAGAGACAGCTACATTCACTTTAAACAGGGCACCGTCTAAATCCATTGAGACGACACCGTATGAATTATGGTTTGGGAAGAAACCTAAGCTGTTGTTTCTAAAAGTTTGGGGATGCGATGCTTATGTCAAGAAACTTCAACCTGAAAAGCTCGAACCCAAGTCGGAAAAATGCGTCTTCATACGATACCCTAAGGAAACCATTGGGTATACCTTCTACTTAAGATCCGAGGGCGAGATCTTTGTTGCCAAGAACGGATCCTTTCTGGAAAAAGAGTTTCTCTCGAAAGGAGTAAGTGGGAGGAAAGTAGAACTCGATGAAGTACTACCTCTTGAACCGGAAAGTAGTGCAGCGCAGGAAAACGTTCCTGTGGTGCCTACACCGACTGGAGAGGAAATTAATGATGATGATCAAGGTACTTCTGATCAAGTTGCTACTGAACTTCGTAGGTCCACAAGGACACGTTCCACACCAGAGTGGTATGGCAACCCTGTCCTGGAAATCATGTTGTTAGACAACAGTGAACCTTCGAACTATGAAGAAGCGATGGTGGGCCCAGATTCCAACAAATGGCTAGAAGCCATGAAATCCGAGATAGAATCCATGTATGAAAACAAAGTATGGACTTTGACTGACTTGCCCGATGATCGGCGAGCGATAGAAAACAAATGAATATTTAAGAAGAAGACGGACGCGGATGGTAATGTCACCATCTATAAAGCTCGACTTGTCGCTAAGGGTTATCGGCAAGTTCAAGGGATTGACTACGATGAGACTTTCTCTCCCGTAGCGAAGCTTAAGTCCGTCCGAATCATGTTAGCAATTGCCGCATACTATGATTATGAGATATGGCAGATGGACGTCAAAACGGCATTCCTTATGGGGCATCTTAAGGAAGAACTGTATATGATGCAGCCGGAGGGTTTTGTCGATCCTAAGAATGCTAACAAAGTATGCAAGCTCCAGCTATCCATTTATGGGCTGGTGCAAGCATCTCGGAGTTGGAACATTCGCTTTGATGAGATGATCAAAACGTTTGGGTTTATGCAGACTTATGGAGAAGCCTGCGTTTACAAGAAAGTGAGTGGGAGCTATGTAGATGACATACTTTTGATGGGAAATGATATAGAATTCTTGGACAGCATTAAGGCCTACTTGAATAAGTGTTTTTCAATGAAGGACCTTGGAGAAGCTGCATATATATTAGGCATCAAGATCTATAGGGATAGATCGAGATGCCTCATAGGTCTTTCACAAAGCACATACCTTGATAAGATTTTGAAGAAGTTCAAAATGGATCAGTCCAAGAAAGGGTTCTTGCCTGTACTGCAAGGTGTGAGATTGAGCTCGGCTCAATGCCCGACCATGGCAAAAGATAAAGAAGAGATGAGCGTCATCCCCTATGCCTCAGCCATAGGATCTATTATGTATGCCATGCTGTGTACCAGACCTGATGTAAACCTTGCCGTAAGTTTGGTAGGAAGGTACCAAAGTAATCCCGGCAAGGAACACTGGACAACGGTCAAGAATATCCTGAAGTACCTGAAAAGGATAAAGGACATGCTCGTTTATGGAGGTGACGAAGAGCTCGTCGTAAAGGGTTACGTCGATGCTAGCTTCGACACAGATCTGGATGACTCTAAGTCACAAACCAGATGCGTGTATATGTTGAATGGTGGAGCAGTAAGCTGGTGCAGCTGCAAGCAGAGCGTCGTGGCGGGATCTACATGTGAAGCGGAGTACATGGCAGCCTCGGAGGCAACGCATGAAGCAATTTGGGTGAAGGAGTTCATCACCGACCTAGGAGTCATACCCAATGCGTCGGGGCCGATCAAACTCTTCTGTGACAACACTGGAGCTATTGCCCTTGCCAAGGAGCCCAGGTTTCACAAGAAGACCAGGCACATCAAGCGTCGCTTCAACTCCATCCGTGAAAATGTTCAAGATGGAGACATAGATATTTGCAAAGTACATACGGATCTGAATGTCGCAGATCCGTTGACTAAACCTCTCTCGCGAGCAAAACATGATCAACACCAGAACTCTATGGGTGTTCGATTCATCACAATGTAACTAGATTATTGACTCTAGTGCAAGTGGGAGACTGTTGGAAATATGCCCTAGAGGCAATAATAAAAGGATTATTATTATATTTACTTGTTCATGATAATTGTCTTTTATTCATGCTATAATTGTATTATCCGGAAATCGTAATACACGTGTGAATACATAGACCACAATACGTTCCTAGTAAGCCTCTAGTTGACTAGCTCGTTGGTCAACAGATAGTCATGGTTTCCTGACTATGGACATTAGATGTCGTTGACAACGGGATCACATCATTAGGAGAATGATGTGATGGACAAGACCCAATCCTAAGCATAGCACAAGATCGTGTAGTTCGTTTTGCTAGAGCTTTTCTAATGTCAAGTATCCCTTACTTAGACCATGAGATCATGTAACTCCCGGATACCGTAGGAGTGCTTTGGGTGTACCAAACGTCACAACGTAACTGGGTGACTATAAAGGTGCACTACAGGTATCTCCGAAAGTGTCTGTTGGGTTGACACGGATCGAGACTGGGATTTGTCACTCCGTATGACGGAGAGGTATCTCTGGGCCCACTCGGTAATGCATCATCATAATGATCTCAAAGTGAACAAGTGTTTGGTCACGGGATCATGCATTACGGTACGAGTAAAGTGACTTGCCGGTAACGAGACTGAACGAGGTATTGGGATACCGACGATCGAGTCTCGGGCATGTAACGTACCGATTGACAAAGGGAATAGTATACGGGGTTGCTTGAATCCTCGACATCGTGGTTCATCCGATGACATCATCGAGGAGCATGTGGGAGCCAACATGGGTATCCAGATCCCCCTGTTGGTTATTGACTGGAGAGCCGTCTCGGTCATGTCTGCGTGTCTCCCTAACCCGTAGGGTCTACACACTTAAGGTTCGGTGACGCTAGGGTTATTAGGAAGACTTGTATGTGATTACCGAATGTTGTTCGGAGTCCCGGATGAGATCTCGGACGTCACGAGGAGTTCCGGAAGGGTCCGGAGGTAAAGATTTATATATGGGAAGTTGTCATGCGGACACCGGAAAGTTTCGGGGGCTTATCGGTATTGTACCGGGGCCACCGGGAGGGGCCACCCCTCTCGGAGGGCCTCATGGGCCGCATGGGGCAGGGAACCAGCCCCTGGAGGGCTGGGCGCGCCCCCCCTTGGGCCCATGTGCCTAGGGTTTGGGGGGAACCCTAAGGGGGGCGCACCCCCTTTGCTTGGGGGGCAAGCCCCCTCCCTGGCCGCCGCCCCCCCCCCTCTAGATCTCATCTAGAGGGGGGCGGCCCCCTTCCCCCTTCCCCTATAAATAGAGGGGCAAGGGGAGGGCTGAACACCTAATCCAAGGCGCAGCCCCTCCCCTTCCCAACACCTCTCCTCCTCCGTTGAGCGCTTGGCGAAGCCCTGTCGGAGTACTGCCTCTCCACCATCATCACGCCGTCGTGCTGCTGCTGGAGCCTTCTTCCTCAACCTCTCCTTCCCCCTTGCTGGATCAAGAAGGAGGAGACGTCGTCCGTACCGTACATGTGTTGAACGCGGAGGTGTTGTCCGTTCAGCACTTGGTCATCGGTGATTTGCATCACGGCGAGTACGACTCCATCATCACCGTTCCCTTGAACGCTTCCGCACGCGATCTACAAGTGGTATGTAGATGTAATCTCTCTCCCATGACTCGTTGCTTAGATGAACTCATAGATGGATCTTGGTGAAACCGTAGGAAATTTTTTTAATTTTCTGCAACGTTCCCCAACAACCGTCGGCCCATCTTATCATGGCAGCCATTGCCCCATGGGATGAACCCTTCTTGGCCTACCTTAATAGGCGAGAACTCCCTAAGGATCAGAATGAGGCGCGCCACATTGTCCGGCGCTCGAAAGCCTTCCAGGTTCACGACGGAGAACTCTACAAGAAAAGCGCTACCATAGTACTTCAAAGATGTATCTCTGAGGAAGAGGGGCGGCAGCTCTTGGCTGAAATTTATGCCGGTCTCGGTGGTCACCACGGCGCGGCTCGGGCCCTTGTAAGAAAGGCCTTCCGTACAAGTTTCTATTGGCCGACGGCCCGAGCAGATGCATAGGAACTTGTCCAACGTTGCGTTGGATGCCAGCTTTTCGCAAACCAAAGCCATATGCCACCCACCGCTCTACAAACAATCCCAATCACTTGGCCTTTTGCGGTCTGGGGGCTTGATATGGTCGGACCCCTTAAAAGGAGGAAGCCATAAGAAAAAATAGCTATTGGTCATGGTGGATAAATTCACTAAGTGGATAGAGGCCAAACCAGTTAAAACGGCCGAAGCCGGACCACTTCATACCCGGTGTTGTGCACCGTTATGGTGTTCCACACAGCATCATCACCGATAACGGCTCCAATTTCACAACTGATGAAGTGAAAACCTGGTGTGTTAATCTGCGCATTAAGCTCGACTACGCCTCCGTCTATCACCCGCAAACAAACGGTCAAGTCGAACGAGCCAATGGTCTTATTATGAGCGGCATTAAGCCCAGACTAGTGCGGTCTTTGAAAGAATCAGACAAGCACTGGGTCGAGGAGCTCGACTCCGTACTCTGGGGGTTGTGGACCACGCCCAATCGCACTACCGGATATACACCTTTCTTCATGGTGTACGACGCAGAGGCTGTGTTACCCTGCGACATTATTCATGACTCATCTCGAGTGCGCATGTATGAAGAGAGAGAGAGAGGCCGAGCTTGATCGGCAGGACAACTTAGATGCCCTGGAGGAGGAGCGCGACGTCGTAAAAGCCCGTTCCACATTTTATCAACAACAAGCCCGCAGATATCATCACAGAGAAGTGCGGGCCAAGACTTATAATGTTGACGAACTCGTTCTACGCTTGCCGGAGAAGAAAAAGGACAAACTCAAGTCCAAGTGGGAGGGACCCTTCATCATTGACGAAGTTCTCACTGGAGGAGCGTACCGCCTGCGTGATGCATCAGACAATCGCCTAGAGCCGAACCGATGGAACGCGGCCAGACTTCAAAGATTCTATGCCTAGTGCCGAACTCGTTGTTCGTCTCCTTCTCCCTTTTGTTTTCATTATTTTTTCCCTCTCTTTTCACTTTTTCTTTTTTTAGCCTTAAAGCTTTCGTGCGGCTAACCGTGCATCTATGACGTACACATCCTCAAATGTGTAGGTCCATTATACCCGGGGGCTTCTTGTACAGAAGCTTATTATTATTATTTTCAAGCATTAAGCTCACCACATATGTGTCTTTTTCTCGCATGTACTTTTCTTCGCCATTATATGCATCGATATGACTTAAGTTTTGGTCAAGCTGGGTTGCCTGGCTCCTGTGCTTATGCCCTACGTTTCCGTTAATTCGGCTAGGGCATAAAGGGAGCACCTCTGCGATTGTTACTGCTGGGTCATCCGGATGTGTACCTCAGACTGGGTGAAGCCAAAAGCTAGCGTTCTTAAGGGAATATTCGGTCGGCAGACTAAATATGTTTTTTACTCATTACACTATCACTACTAGGGAAAAGCCTATACACAGAGGTATAACAGTAGCGCTGGTTAAAATAGGACACAGAGGTATAACAGTAGCCTTAAAATAGGGAATGTAGTTGATCTCCCTAAGCTTCTCTTTCAATTTATTTCGTTTTTCTTGCTTTAGTCCTTACCTTTTGGCACGGTAAATACTCTGTCTACTATTATAAATGAAATGGCAGTACTTGTTGGATTTTTTTAAAGATGGCACAACGTGCTTATTGAGGGGAATTCTGCCGGATTTGACACCTTCCACTTCCCTCCACCATGGAGTCGGAGTAGAAGATGATGACCATCACCACTCTCGTGGTTGGCATCCCGACGACATAACTCCAAATAGCAACACCTGGCCAACGATTGCATGACTATATACAGGGAGATCCGAATGCATCTCTTTAGCCATCGCCGTCGGACGAAGCATGGGGTCAAACCGGCCGGGATGTCCTAAACGACTCCGAAGTGGAGTGGGAGGCAGGGGCGTAGCTAGGGGGTGGCCAGCGTGGTACATGGACCACCCTGAAATTTTCCCGTAGCTTGTATATAGTGCATTAAAAAATATTTTAAAAAATAAATAATCTTATGTAAATATTTCTATCAATGGATCAGCCTGGCGCATTGGGCTGGCTACGCCACTGATGGGAGGCAGAGAGAAGGAAGACGGAGTTCCTTTCCCGCAAAAATAAAGGAGAGAAGGAAGACGGAAAGGAGCGTGTGGTCGTCTCACGGGTGTTTCTCCTGCAGCAAAAGTGTTGGACCTCCTCGCACCGCATCCAACCAGGTTTGGAGATGCCGCCATCGCTGCGCCCCCATTCATCTCCCGATTCTGCTGGTGATACTCCTCCCACCGTGTATTTAATTATTGGAAGAATTCTTAACATCTTACAACAGTTCCGCCGTAGTCTAGGTGGTTAGGATACTCCGCTCTCACCTGAGAGACCCGGGTTCAAGTCCCGGTGACGGAAAAAATTTGTTTTTGTGTGTGAGACACCTTGTAATCTGTAATATATTAGTTTTTTTTTTCAGGAACACCTTTGTTAATAATATGTACTCCCTCCGTCCGGAGTAATACCATATCAGCTCCACCATTCATCATTGTGCGAGACACCTTGTTGATCTGTAATTTATCATATCCGCCATTCACCACTTGCATCGCTTTCAATTAATTTTCTGCACATACGTTCGCACCGTCGTGTGGACTTCGGCAGGGCGACCCTCTATCCCCGTTTTTGTTTTTGTTCGTAGCTGATGGACTTGATGCTATTTTGAAACAGAAGGTCAGACAAGGAAGGATTTCTCCTATTCATGTGTGTCCAAGGGCACCAGGTATCTCACACCTCCTATTCACAGACGACACATTAATGTTCTTTCGTGCTTGTCACATCCCTAGCTCTGGCCTGTTCTGTGCTTGCTTCCATGTGTGCATCATGTCTATATTTCTGAAACTTGAACTGAGGGAATTTGGAAGCCTCAAAACCCTAAATAAAAGAAGGGCAAAAACCCTAGAAATCTTATTCATTGCTCCAAAAGGCTCTTCTTAAATGTTTGATAATTTTTGGTAAGGGTTCTGGTCCCAACCAAAATATTGAACATTTTTAAGGAATTATTTTTGGGACTTTGGATTTAATTCATTAGCTATTTGAATTTGAATTATATTCATATAATTAGAATATAATTTCAAATACCCCTAAAATATTTTATAAGCTTTTGGAAAAGTCCATCTAGCAATATAAAATATTCAGAGGAGTTTTTGGCATTGTTTGAATTATTTTAAAAATTCAAAACAGTGGCAAAAAGATTAAATAAAAAACAAAACAGAAGAAAAATAAAACAGAGAAAGACCCGTACCTGGGCCACTTACCTGTAGCCGGCCCAGCTTCTGCGCGGCCCGTTACTGTGCAGCCCAGCTGCCAGTCATCTTCCTCCCCCTCGCCCCGAAGCAGCTGCGTGCTGCACGCACGCGCGCCGACGCCGGCCACCTCCTGCTTCGCCGTGGCAGCCTCCCCGACTTCCTCGCGACGCCACGGAGACGTCCCCGACCCCCTCTCACTTCTCCCCCGCTCTCTGGACCTCCCTCCCCCTCGCTCCTCTGTTTCCCCTCCCGCGACCGAGCGGAGCTCGCCGTCATCGTCGCTGTACCCATGGCCACCGGCCACCCCTAGCCTCGCCGATGCACCC
>NC_041381.1:476802410-476838943 GCF_002162155.2 Triticum dicoccoides | reverse complement strand
CCTAAAACTTCAATAATTCATAGAAATTCAACCGTAACTCCAAATTAAATAATTTATATATGAAAAATTATCAGAAAAATTCAAGGAATCCATCTGTACCATTTTCATGCATGTTAGAACAACTTATAGCTGCTGTTTAGCACAAATCAATTAAATGGCATTTGAATAATCACATATGGGGTTTAAATTTGAATCTTATATTCAAACCAACTTCATTTAATCTGTTGCTAGTTGCATTAGCTCAAAGCACATTCATATTGCCATGTCATGAGCATGCATCATATTGTGCATTGCATTGATTGTATTTCTTCCTTGTTGCCGGTATCTGTTCCCTCCCGGTAGACGATGTTCCGACGTTGTGATCGTTGACACTGATGAAGACTCAATGTTATCTTCAGAAGTGCCAGGCAAGCAAAACCCCCTTGTTCATTCCGATAAAATCCCACTCTCTCGCTCCTGCTCTCTTTTACTGCATTAGGACAACAACGACATATTTGTTACTTGCTGCGGTAGCTGAACCCCTTTATCCTTTGCATGACCTGTCATTGCCACAGTAAATAGATGAAACCCACTAGCATGAGTAGGAGTTGTTTGAGCCCTGTTGTGCCTACTCATTCATGCTTGTTTGTCATGCCTGCTACTGCTTAGAGTTGAGTCAGGTCTGATTCATCGGGGATGAATCAGAGGTGTGTGAACATGTCCTACTGTGTGTGAGCTAAGTGTGTGAACACGATTTGGTAAAGGTAGCGGTGAGAGGCCATGTAGGAGTACATGGTGGGTTGTCTCATTGAAGCCGTCCTCAGGAACTGAGTTCTGTGTTTGTGATCCATGATTCAGCTACTACCATACATTGGGCCCTGAAATATGACCCCGCTCGACTTCTTATTCACCCTAGTCCTCTGTCCAGGAGTTGCAAGTAGTTTATGGTGTTTGTAGCTTACTGGAGGCCGTGGACAGCGCTGACCGTAGGGGTGGGCTGTGATGTGGTAGGTACGTGGCACGGTGTACCGGATGCCCGTCTGGTATCTCGGGAACCCTGTTCACATCGTTTGGGGCTGTGAGCGAAACTCCGGCCGGATCTCCTCATGGATGGAACCCGAATAGGCGATAAACCTGGACTAGAGACTTGAGTGTTTAGGTAGGTCGTGGTCTACACCCATGTCGGCTTTCGCTTGAAGTCTGCCAAGCACATGTCGTGTGCAGACGCTAAGTGGTGGAAACATGTATGAAGAAGTACACCCCTGCAGGGTTAACATCATCTATTCGAATAGCCGTGTCCGCGGAAAAGGACTTCTGGGTTGCTTATATCAGTTCATAGACAAGTGAAAATGGATACTCTAAAATACGCAAGATAAGCGTGAGTGCTATGGATGGCGTTCTCGTAGGGAGACGGGAGCGGATCCATAGTGGTGTATTGATATGGTGAATATGTGGACTCGTGTGCGCCACCTCAAAAGTGTCGCTTGCAGTCATAGTTTAGGATAGCCACCGAGTCAAAGCTGGCTTGCTGCAGTTAAACCCCACTATCCCCTTGTTGAAAATGATGCATATGTAGTTAGTTCTGATGTAAGTCTTGCTGAGTACATTTGTACTCACGTTTGCCCCTTTTATGTTTTTGCAGAGAGACTTCAGTCTCACTAGTAGTTCCGCGTGGACTTCGACGTTTAGCTTGATACCTCAGCTACGATCTTGTGCCCTCGGCAGGATCTGATTGATAGTCAGGCTTCTCAGCCTTTTTCATTTATAGATGTCTGTACCCAGACATGATAGCTTCCGCTTGTGCTTTGATTTGTATGCTCTGATTGTTGGGTCATGAGACCCATGTTTGTAATGTCTCGCTCCTCGGAGCCTATTGAATAAACTACTTGAGTCGTAGAGTCATTTTGTGATGCCATGTTGTATTGCACATATCGAGCATATTGTGTGTATGTTATTGAAATGCTTGGTATGTGTGGGATCTGACTATCTAGTTGTTTATCTTTAGTAGCCTCTCTTACCGGGAAATGTCTCCTAGTGTTTCCACCGAGCCATGGTAGCTTGCTACTGCTCCGGAACACTTAGGCTGGCCGGCATGTGTCCTTCTTTGTTCCTGTGTCTGTCCCTTCGGCGAAATGTCACGCGATGAATACCGGAGTCCTGTTAGCCCGCTACAGCCCGGTTCACCGGAGTCCTGCTAGCCCAGTGCTACAGCCTGGATTCACTCGCTGATGACCGACACGTTCGATGCTGGGTCATGGATGCCTGTCCCTGTAAGTTTGTGCCACTTTGGGTTTACGACTAGCCATGTCAGCCCGGGCTCCTTATCATATGGATGCTAGCGACACTGTCATATACGTGTGCCAAAAGACGCAAACGGTCCCGGGTAAAGGTAAGGCGACACCCGTGGGAATACCGTGCGTGAGGCCGCAAAGTGATAGGAAGTGTTACATGCTAGATCTATGTGGCATTGAGTCGGGGTCCTGACAGCGTTGGCATCAGAGCCGGACTGCCTGTAGGTTCTCCAAGCCAAACTGGTCGATGTTGAGTCTAGAAATTCTTTAGTTATATGTAGGGGAATTGTTTGTGGGTTGGAACGTAAGGCTCTTTTTACTCCTTATACCTTATGCCCTCTGATCTAAGTCATCTTATCTTTCCTGCGGGGATTAAGAACTAGGCTATCTCTTCTTTCTATCAGGATCACGTGATACTAATCAGTAGACTTATAAGATTGTTGGATTTAAGTCTCAGTTCAGTTCCTACTACTTCCGTATGTTAATTGTTGATCTCGGAGCCTTGATATTGTGCTTCTGAGTGGTTATACCACCATTTTTGTGAATGTCTCAAATCTTTTCTGAGCATTTACAGCCGTTATGCTGTCCGAGTCATCCCAGGTTTCTAAGTAGTCTGATGCATTTGCAAATCCTTTCTTCCCGTTTCAATGTTCCCATGGGCCAGATTAACCACACTAATCAGTGAGTTGAGGTACTCTGTTACCTTGGCATATATGTTGGAGATATTATTATGACCCTAGGTGTCTTAGGGGATCATCTAGTAATTTAGCAATGATTTGGTGTCCCAGTGTGATGATTCTGGCCTTTATCCTCGAAAGCATTCCGTGATGCTACTTAGTAGTAGGTATTCTACTCCTGGGTTCTGAACCCGAGATTCACTCTACCTACTTCATGTTGATAGTAATTGCTAGTGCCTTTAGGATATTAGTAACCTTGCGATAGTCCTTGAAGTCCGTGGTATCTTCTTCTTCCAAATACCATGAACTACTTATGGCAGAAGTTCCTCGTTGAACTGAAATATCACAACAGGATTATTTTTGATGAGTTCTCCATTATATATTGTGGCTCTGCCAGTTCTACCTTTCCGCATGGGTTATCCGGAAGAAATATGTTGAACTTGGTTTGACATACTAATCTATGCATCCACAACTCAGAAAATTATATGTTCCTTTGAGTTGTTCTCTTTAGTTGTCTTCTGACCCTCGTCTATCAATTGATAGTCAAGATTATGCATGCATTCGTTTATCGATGCCTATTACCCTTGTGGTCCGTCAAGCCATTCTGTCCCGAATGACTTGGAGAAACAAACTCCAGTACCTCATCCATATCTAGGATTGGGTCAAAGTAGTTGTATTCCACAGATCAAATGCCAATCCAGCTTTTGGTTCTGTTCTACTTTGGAGTATTACCCTCTTTATGTCAGGATTTTCATGAGGATTGCACCAACTCTCATGAATTTTGACGTAGTGATACTCCTCGCCATCATTATTCATTTCTCGGCTACCGTGTTGTTGTAACCAGAATGCCGACAAGTGTACCGTGATGCGCGAAATCAATACTCCTAGCAACTCCGTTGCTTGGTAGTTAATGGACAATATTCTCATTCTTAGCATGCTGGTTATTGAATTATCATTCTAAGACTGATCGTGCTACCTAGTCCTTATTTCGGTGCACCCTTCGATTGATGAGTTAGGATCTTGTCAAGTCCTCACTCATTTGATCATATCGTCTTGCCCTCAAAAGCGAGATTTTTCTCGAGCTTAGTAACATACCGGTGGTTCGTGATTTTCCGAATATCTTCTCGGAAGTATTACCAAGTTGTTCCCTGACTGTTATGTTGAGCTCGTGATCAAGTTGGTTTCTTATGAACCACCTTCTTTCCAAGAATCGGTGTTAGATATCCCTGAGCTAGTTGGTTAAGCTGGACAACAACTTGGAGAGTTGGAAGATAAAAGCTTGTCTGACTTAGTTCGTTCCAAAGGGATATTCTTGTGTAGTGTGTGTTGAAGAAAGATGATATCTTCATCGATTGGTCCTTGTGATCAGTTGCTGGACCTATTGTCTTATCAATCCTTTGATTGAGTGTGGGCTATCGTCAAATCAAATCAGTACCAACGATGCTCGTAATGTTGTCTTATTCGTGGTTGATCCCTCGAGCATACACCATTACATCTTTGGTCTGACCAATGCTATCACCGTGTTCACTTAACTATGGAATTCCTTTTAAAAGGAAACCTAGATGAATTGTTGTTGAGCCCATTGACAACATCCTTATCTCCTCCATGATTTTGTTGAACATTAAGTTAGTGTTGGAAACTTTTGAAAGCATTTGTTCATGCTAGCTCATGAAGCATATGTTTGGATGAAGGTAGTGACTTCCTTTAATTCATGTGCATCTGATGCAAGTTGCCGCCGTGGATTCGAGAAAGTCAATGTTGTTTCCTTTGGAATCATCCCAAATCAGTCATGCATACGTGCGAAAGTATTCTGTGGTTCGGAGACTTGCAACCTCCATTCCATATGTGTTCCGTAGCACCCCAAGCCACTGACTGATTTGTTCGAGAAAAGGAGTTAAGTGTTAATCCATGGTAATGCACAAGACTTCGATACCCTCGTTGATGGTTCCCCCTCCTGAACTCGGTAGTGTTTTATTGTAAGACTACCATGTGGTCATGCTTGTCTTGGACAACATGTTCACATGTTTGTAGCAGAACCAGCTCATGTTTTGGAGCTTGCTATCGTAGTTCATCTCCCGAGAATCTCGCAACGTCATCTCGTCGATTTGTGTTGCAAACTTTCATTTTTCTTCCTAGACTCGATGAGCCTGGAATATTCTGACACCAACCAGATCTGAATCTCAGGCAGATATGATGGTTGGAACATTTCCCCAAGAACTATAATATTGGTCTCTCGATAACCGGTAAGGTGGATGTCGTGGCCAACACACCCATCCGGTAGCCCTGTTATTATAATATCTTGATTGAGGAAGTTGGCCACCTCCCCATAAGGATTTCGTAGGATTTACCTCCGTAACTGTCCCTTATGGATTCTATTGCTCCCGAAGTCCGACCTTTTACTTGATGTTCTAGTTATCAAACCATATCTATGAATGGGATACACTAGCACATCAAGGAGAACATTAGAAGCGGAGTGCTAAATGTCTCTCGGTCGATCATCCAGATTTTGTTTCCTTGGCCTCGCTAGGGTGAAATCTGAGTTGATGTTATCTTCCTATGCATCTGCATCGTCCATCGTTGTTCATCATGGTGGTATGTTGTGTTGCCAGGATTCTTGACACGGATGTTGGTAAAACCTTGATGAATATGGAAATGCTCAAGTTCTTGAGAGCACGCGCAAGTGCTAGGTTTGATCGTCGGCATTAACTGTATAGCGCTCTCAGTTTCCTCGGTTATGCTATAACCATTCCAATAGTGGAATAACTCTTTATTGTTGAGCCTCTCCCCAGTTACCAGAATCATTCCCAGCATTTGCATTTTGTTCCCAGCTTGCACCGCCAATGTGTCATTCTACCATGGGTCTCTCCCATTTCCGGTGATAAGCAAATTCATCCATTATGTTGTCTTCAACAAGGTAATCCACATCTTCCAAGTTTGAGTATGGCATTCTACCGACCCCCTCCAAACGATCGCTCGAGAATTGTCTTAGGCTGGTTTAAAGAGTTTCAATGATCTCTGAATCAAAAGTAATTCTTTTTGCCACTTAAGGGGAGATATCTACGAGTCACGGTTCCGAAGGTGTCTCGTTGTGGTACCATGGCAACTCAACTCCTCGCTACGTTGACAACCGATTACCACCTTCTTAAGTGTGGAATTGGTGTCCACCTAGTGAACCTTCGTCATCCGTTTCTTTCCACCCCTCTTGATGTGTATCTCGTGTCTCAACCCGAGAGATGGTCCTATGTCTCATTCCGTGAGTTGTTCGATCTTCAAGAAGATCGACCCTTCTAGAGTCTCCTTCTTCCCTCCATGTCATGTTGGCAGGATTTCTCAGAGCAAGACATCAAGACAATGATGGTGAATGAATCAACGTTCAACTGAAGTGCACCCTGGATCATGAAGATTATACTAGTTGCGTTTCCCCTTCACCTTACCCTACGCTTGAATCTCGAGACGAGATTCTTGTTTAGTGGGGGTGAGTTGTCACATCCCTAGCTCTGGCCTGTTCTGTGCTTGCTTCCATGTGTGCATCATGTCTATATTTCTGAAACTTGAACTGAGGGAATTTGGAAGCCTCAAAACCCTAAATAAAAGAAGGGCAAAAACCCTAGAAATCTTATTCATTGCTCCAAAAGGCTCTTCTTAAATGTTTGATAATTTTTGGTAAGGGTTCTGGTCCCAACCAAAATATTGAACATTTTTAAGGAATTATTTTTGGGACTTTGGATTTAATTCATTAGCTATTTGAATTTGAATTATATTCATATAATTAGAATATAATTTCAAATACCCCTGAAATATTTTATAAGCTTTTGGAAAAGTCCATCTAGCAATATAAAATATTCAGAGGAGTTTTTGGCATTGTTTGAATTATTTTAAAAATTCAAAACAGTGGCAAAAAGATTAAATAAAAAACAAAACAGAAGAAAAATAAAACAGAGAAAGACCCGTACCTGGGCCACTTACCTGTAGCCGGCCCAGCTTCTGCGCGGCCCGTTACTGTGCAGCCCAGCTGCCAGTCATCTTCCTCCCCCTCGCCCCGAAGCAGCTGCGTGCTAGACGCACGCGCGCCGACGCCGGCCACCTCCTGCTTCGCCGTGGCAGCCTCCCCGACTTCCTCGCGACGCCACGGAGACGTCCCCGACCCCCTCTCACTTCTCCCTCGCTCTCTGGACCTCCCTCCCCCTCGCTCCTCTATTTCCCCTCCCGCGACCGAGCGGAGCTCGCCGTCATCGTCGCCGTACCCATGGCCACCGGCCACCCCTAGCCTCGCCGATGCACCCAGGAGCTCCGCCTCGACCCCCTCTTCCTCCCCACCGATCCACAGCCCTCCGGAAGCCCTGCATCGCCGCCATCGCCGTCGTCTTCTACCTCGGACCCGCCGGCCATCTTCGTCAAATTCGCCGGCTCCGGACCGTCCCCGACCTCGCCGAGCATCCCCTCGTCATCGCCGTGAGTCACTGACCCTCTCCCCTAACTCAGCATGCTCCCCTCCATGCTGTAGCGCCGTTCCCCACGAGCACCGAAGCCACCGTCCGCCATTGCTGCTGCACGCATAGCCTCCGTGCTCCCCTGGCCTCACTGAGCTGCTCTTAGTGCTCCCCATGCCTAGCAGGTGCTGCCCAGCCTCTCCATTTGCTCACTGATGCACCGTAGCGACGCGCCCGAGCACCACCGAACACCATCGCCGCCAAAGCTCGTCGCCGGCATGAGTTCCGGCGACCCCACGACCTCCCACTCGGTCCTCTGGATGCGCGGGAGCAAGGGCCATCCCCTGGTGCCCTCAGCGCGCCAAGCTGACGCCTCCAGCGCAAGTCCGGCGTGCCCCCGCCGTGTCCTGTGGTCGCCGCCGGCTGGTCTCCGGTGACGCCGACGTGGCGCACTTACTTAGTCGCTAATGACCCTGCTAACAGCCCTATCTCTCACTGACATATGGGCCCCACGCCCTTAACTAACCACGGTTAACCCCCTGTTTAGTTTAAGTTAACCACAGTGGCCCCACGCGTCGGAGTTGACCTAGCTGACGTGGCCGTTGACCGGTCCCACCTGTCAGTGGGTTAAACAACCCTGTGTCACTAACGTGTGGCCCCCACACGTCAGGTTTGACCAGCAGCAGCGTCTGTTGACCTGCTGACGTCACGGTGATGCACTGCTGACGCAGTAAATGTTTTCTGGAATTTAAATAAATCTTAAATAATTTAATAATTCCAGAAAATGCCTAAAACTTCAATAATTCATAGAAATTCAACCGTAACTCCAAATTAAATAATTTATATATGAAAAATTATCAGAAAAATTCAAGGAATCCATCTGTACCATTTTCATGCATGTTAGAACAACTTATAGCTGCTGTTTAGCACAAATCAATTAAATGGCATTTGAATAATCACATATGGGGTTTAAATTTGAATCTTATATTCAAACCAACTTCATTTAATCTGTTGCTAGTTGCATTAGCTCAAAGCACATTCATATTGCCATGTCATGAGCATGCATCATATTGTGCATTGCATTGATTGTATTTCTTCCTTGTTGCCGGTATCTGTTCCCTCCCGGTAGACGATGTTCCGACGTTGTGATCGTTGACACTGATGAAGACTCAATGTTATCTTCAGAAGTGCCAGGCAAGCAAAACCCCCTTGTTCATTCCGATAAAATCCCACTCTCTCGCTCCTGCTCTCTTTTACTGCATTAGGACAACAACGACATATTTGTTACTTGCTGCGGTAGCTGAACCCCTTTATCCTTTGCATGACCTGTCATTGCCACAGTAAATAGATGAAACCCACTAGCATGAGTAGGAGTTGTTTGAGCCCTGTTGTGCCTACTCATTCATGCTTGTTTGTCATGCCTGCTACTGCTTAGAGTTGAGTCAGGTCTGATTCATCGGGGATGAATCAGAGGTGTGTGAACATGTCCTACTGTGTGTGAGCTAAGTGTGTGAACACGATTTGGTAAAGGTAGCGGTGAGAGGCCATGTAGGAGTACATGGTGGGTTGTCTCATTGAAGCCGTCCTCAGGAACTGAGTTCTGTGTTTGTGATCCATGATTCAGCTACTACCATACATTGGGCCCTGAAATATGACCCCGCTCGACTTCTTATTCACCCTTGTCCTCTATCCAGGAGTTGCAAGTAGTTTCTGGTGTTTGTAGTATGCTGGAGGCCGTGGACAGCGCTGACCGTAGGGGTGGGCTGTGATGCGGTAGGCACGTGGCCGGGTATACCGGGCGCCCGTTTGGTGTCACGGAACCCTGTTCACATCGTTTGGGGCTGTGAGCGAAACTCCGGCCGGATCTCCTCATGGATGGAACCCGAATAGGCGATAAACCTGGACTAGAGACTCGAGTGTTTAGGTAGGTCGTGGTCTACACCCACGTCGGCTTTCGCTTGAAGTCTGCCGAGCACATGTCGTGTGCAGACGCTAAGTGGTGGAAACATGTATGAAGAAGTACACCCCTGCAGGGTTAACATCATCTATTCGAATAGCCGTGTCCGCGGAAAAGGACTTCTGGGTTGCTTATATCAGTTCATAGACAAGTGAAAATGGATACTCTAAAATACGCAAGATAAGCGTGAGTGCTATGGATGGCGTTCTCGTAGGGAGACGGGAGCGGATCCATAGTGGTGTATTGATATGGTGAATATGTGGACTCGTGTGCGCCACCTCAAAAGTGTCGCTTGCAGTCATAGTTTAGGATAGCCACCGAGTCAAAGCTGGCTTGCTGCAGTTAAACCCCACTATCCCCTTGTTGAAAATGATGCATATGTAGTTAGTTCTGATGTAAGTCTTGCTGAGTACATTTGTACTCACGTTTGCCCTTTTTATGTTTTTGCAGAGAGACTTCAGTCTCACTAGTAGTTCCGCGTGGACTTCGACGTTTAGCTTGATACCTCAGCTATGATCTTGTGCCCTCGGCAGGATCTGATCGATAGTCAGGCTTCTCAGCCTTTTTCATTTATAGATGTCTGTACCCAGACATGATAGCTTCCGCTTGTGCTTTGATTTGTATGCTCTGATTGTTGGGTCATGAGACCCATGTTTGTAATGTCTCGCTCCTCGGAGCCTATTGAATAAACTACTTGAGTCGTAGAGTCATTTTGTGATGCCATGTTGTATTGCACATATCGAGCATATTGTGTGTATGTTATTGAAATGCTTGGTATGTGTGGGATCTGACTATCTAGTTGTTTATCTTTAGTAGCCTCTCTTACCGGGAAATGTCTCCTAGTGTTTCCACCGAGCCATGGTAGCTTGCTACTGCTCCGGAACACTTAGGCTGGCCGGCATGTGTCCTTCTTCGTTCCTGTGTCTGTCCCTTCGGGGAAATGTCACGCGATGAATACCGGAGTCCTGTTAGCCCGCTACAGCCCGGTTCACCGGAGTCCTGCTAGCCCAGTGCTACAGCCTGGATTCACTCGCTGATGACCGACACGTTCGATGCTGGGTCATGGATGCCTGTCCCTGTAAGTTTGTGCCACTTTGGGTTTACGACTAGCCATGTCAGCCCGGGCTCCTTATCATATGGATGCTAGCGACACTGTCATATACGTGTGCCAAAAGACGCAAACGGTCCCAGGTAAAGGTAAGGCGACACCCATGGGAATACCGTGCGTGAGGCCGCAAAGTGATATGAAGTGTTACATGCTAGATCTATGTGGCATTGAGTCGGGGTCCTGACAGCGTTGGTAGTTCTGATGTAAGTCTTGCTGGGTACATTTGTACTCACGTTTGCCTATTTTATGTTTTTGCAGAGAGACTTCAGTCTCACTAGTAGTTCCACGTGGACTTCGACGTTTAGCTTGATACCTCAGCTACGATCTTGTGCCCTCGGCAGGATCTGATCGATAGTCAGGCTTCTCAGCCTTTTTCATTTATAGATGTCTGTACCCAGACATGATAGCTTCCGCTTGTGCTTTGATTTGTATGCTCTGATTGTTGGGTCATGAGACCCATGTTTGTAATGTCTCGCTCCTCGGAGCCTATTGAATAAACTACTTGAGTCGTAGAGTCATTTTGTGATGCCATGTTGTATTGCACATATCGAGCATATTGTGTGTATGTTATTGAAATGCTTGGTATGTGTGGGATCTGACTATCTAGTTGTTTATCTTTAGTAGCCTCTCTTACCGGGAAATGTCTCCTAGTGTTTCCATCGAGCCATGGTAGCTTGCTACTGCTCCGGAACACTTAGGCTGGCCGGCATGTGTCCTTCTTCGTTCCTGTGTCTGTCCCTTCGGGGAAATGTCACGCGATGAATACCGGAGTCCTGTTAGCCCGCTACAGCCCGGTTCACCGGAGTCCTGCTAGCCCAGTGCTACAGCCTGGATTCACTCGCTGATGACCGACACGTTCGATGCTGGGTCATGGATGCCTGTCCCTGTAAGTTTGTGCCACTTTGGGTTTACGACTAGCCATGTCAGCCCGGGCTCCTTATCATATGGATGCTAGCGACACTGTCATATACGTGTGCCAAAAGACGCAAACGGTCCCGGGTAAAGGTAAGGCGACACCCGTGGGAATACCGTGCGTGAGGCCGCAAAGTGATATGAAGTGTTACATGCTAGATCTATGTGGCATTGAGTCGGGGTCCTGACAGTGCTACTCGGGGAGAAGCTATCCAGGTTAGAGATGCACTAGCTATTTATGAGCGCACCACCGGACAATTCATTAACCCGGCGAAATGGTCTATTTTATTTGGCCCATGTTGTGGTGACAACGACAAGCAGGAGGTTTGCGCATACCTTGCAGGTTCAGACGGTGGGATTCGACGATAAGTATCTCGGTCTCCCCACACCATCTGGTAGAATGTCGAAGGGCAAGTTTCAAAATCTACAAGAGCAACTTACTAAGTGGATCTTATAGTGGGGAGAAGCGGCATCACAAGGGGGCAAAGAAATTCTCATTAAGGCGGTTGCGCAGTCCCTACCTACATATATCATGGGGGTTTTCCGTTTGCCCCGGAGTGTTTGTGATGACCTTACTCGTATGGTACGCAATTTTTGGTGGGGTGCCAAGGAGGGGAAGAGGAAGACACATTGGCGTGCATGGGATACATTGATTAAACCGAAAGTACAAGGCGGCATGGGGTTCCGTGATTTCAAACTCTTCAATCAGGCACTTCTGGCTAGACAGGCTTGACGTCTTATTGCTTACCCTGACAATTTATGTGCGCGGGTGCTGAAAGCAAGATATTACCCGGCGGGACGTCTGGAAGATACAGTCTTTTCGGGCAACTCATCCCAGACGTGGCAGTTTATTGTCCATGGTCTTGAGCTTCTCAAGAAAGGTCTAATTTGGCGCATTGGTGATGGTGCTTCTGTACGTATTTGGCGTGCCCAGTGGATACCACATCCACTTGCGAGGTTGCCAATATCACCCCAGGGGCACTGCCATCTTCGGCGTGTTAGCGAGCTTCTGGACGACCGAGGAAATTGGAACGTGCAACTACTTAATCAACATTTGATGTCGGTAGATGTCATGGAAATTATGAAGATCAAGGTGGTGCCACGTTGGACAAAGATATTATCGCTTGGGCGCCTGAGCGTTCTGGATCATTCACAGTTCGGAGTGCTTATCGTCTATCATATGACGAGATTCACCGTCAGACTACAGTCGCATCGAGTAGGGCACCGGACAGGCGACGTGCCATCTGGGCACTTATATGGAGGTGCCCTGCTCCACCAAAGATGCGTATCTTTGCATGGCGTTTGGTCACAAATTCACTGGCTACTTGGGTGAATAAAAAATCACGGAAACTTGAGGTGTCTAACATTTGTCCGCTGTGTGCGATGGAACCGGAGGACACATTCCACACATTCTGTAGATGCCCATTGGCTGTTGCTTTGTGGAACGCCATGCAGGAAAAATGGTTATTGCCGGACTTAGCTTCAGTGAGGAATACAAGCCCTGAGTGGCTTTTTGATCTTCTGTACGAGCTAAATGAAGATGATCGCATGCATGTGTTGATGGTGCTGTGGAGGAGTTGGTATGTACGTAATGAAATAGTATATCATAAGCTACCACCTCCAATTGAAGCTTCCTGCAGATTTCTAATTAGCTATGCTGAATCTCTTCGATGCATCAGCCATTTTCTAACCACTGACATCATCAAAGGGAAGATGGTGCTGCCGCCGATTGGGTATAGTTCTACAATGATAAATACAGCAACGCAACATGCAGCCACAGTCCAGTGGTCTGCCCCGCCGGCCGGTCGCGTGAAGCTCAATGTTGATGGGTCGTTCGTTGATACCGATGGTGGATTAGCAGGAGCCGGTATGATCTTACGTGATAGTGAGGGCAACATTATCTTCTCCGCTTGTCGTTCTATCTTGCATTGTTCTGGACCGCTCCAGGCTGAGTTGTTGGCATGTCAGGAGGGATTAAGCCTTGCTCTACAATGGTCTACTCGCCCGATAGACATCGAGATGGACTGCATGGATGCGATGAAGTTGATCAAGTCGCCTACCCTTGACAGATCGCCACATAGAATGATAGTTCAGGATATTAAGAGGCTCTTTGGTGAAAGGGATATCTCTATTGCTCATGTAAGTAGGAATCAGAACGTTGTTAGCCACACACTTGCTGTTTTCGGACGGTCGGAGGGCCGAACTGCAGTTTGGTTGCGCTCTGGACCTGCAGACGTTCCTCTGCAATGTAGGAATGAATATTCCAACAGTTGAGCAATGAAATCCTTTTAACCCCGCAAAAAAAAATCTGCACATAAATATGCTAGGCAAATACTCAAATTTCCCATGCAGAGAAGAACAAAAGGAAAGTACAGCTGAATCAAACTGGAGGAGCTATTTTATTATTGCGTTGCATACACGACCAAGCTAAGCTTAACAAGTTCAGCACTGATGTGCAATTTATTCAGAAAGGCAAGAGCTCCTTAATTCTATACTTCTTAACTAATGAAAAGGCACTGATTTTCAAAACTACAAGGGCGACTTGTTCCAAACAGCTTGGAGCGATCGAGTTTCTAAGATTCGTGGAGCGAAAACTCTTGGTGCTTCTTCAGATACTTGTCGAACCAGCTGAGCATGTCTGCACGAGCCTCTTCGGCGGTTTTGACGGCGAACGCGTCGCTGGCGTTGTATCTGCAAGCGAAGCCGTGGGCTACGCCCGGGAAGATCTTCACAAAGTGGTCAATCTGTAAAATGGCACATTAAAGTTTAGTAGTCAATCTTCATGAAGTATGAAATGAAGCTACTAGGAGGAATGTACCTTGTTGTTCTGATCCAAGGTCTGTTCAAACTGGTGCACTATCGGCGGTGGAGAAGCTTGATCAAGCTCTCCTCCAAGAATCTCAATGGGATGCTTGACCTCTGAGCATGCAAAACGGAGTTACCGAGTTAGAGAAAAGGATATGCAGCGCATTCTTCTTGTGAATGTGAATTTTTATCATACACGAGGAAGAATCAGCAGGGAAAGCCTAATTAAGTGAGATGGAAATAAGACAAGCACCCTTCATGTCATCGACAGTCACTAGTGAAGGGTGCGAGATGACAATCACTTGAATTTCTTCAGACTTTGATAGCTCCACGGCTACCTTTGCTGTTAAGAAAGAGACAAATGGAGTGGTTAGTTGAAGAATGCTACTAGTAAAAATTAAAACAGTGAATTCTTGGTGTTCATGTGGTTGAAGTAAGTTAACTCACCACCCCAGCAATAACCTCCAACGCCAACTTCAGACGCCCCTTGCTTCTTCAGAGCAGTAATAAGCACTTTAGTCTTTTCAGCTGCCTCTACCTGTAACGGGAACGAACAAGATAGAAACAAGTACTGTTATGTATCCTATCCTGAGACTGAAACATTCAGATGGAAAAACTGCAGCATTTCATATGATTAAGCGTGATTTTCATCGAAATACAATATAGTGTTCCCGCAACCAAAAAAACAATTTAGTCTGCTGGATACCATTCGTAGGATACTGAATTTTTTGATGTAATGTGCCGGAGTGAGAAGTTCACCCTTTTTCCAAAATGTACTTGCGAAACCGATGGCTAGTGGTCTGCCTATCCATTATAGTCTTAGAGAGAGCGATAGAGTTTCAATAGTATGGCATCCGTTATAGTCATACAGACCAACTATTACAAACAATACAACAAACAGGATAAGAAAAGAAAATGAACGAACCGGAGAGTGAGTTTTCAGCCAATCTTGAAATGAAATCTTGGCCTCATCCCTGAAAGGGTCCCGTGCAACAAATCAGGAACCACGACCAAGTATCCATCATCTGCAACCTGGTCCGCGATTTTCCTTGGGTACACAAGTTATACATGTCGTTAACTTCATTCACCTCAGACAAGTGGAATGAGACTCAAAAATGCAGGCAGGATGGAACAAAACAAATTTGTAGAGAAACAATTTGAAGCAGAAATTGTTCTTTTTTAAAGTCATTCAAACAATGGCAGGTACGCACATACCTGAGTTTTGGCGCTTGGAAGCCTGCAGAAAAGAAGATTCATTAATGGAGTCAGTCACGTCACGTACACTGGACGGGTTGTCAATGTAGAAACAGAGACGTTCCTTCCGGTAGCTAATTAAGTGGTCTCGGTGATTCTGAGCACTGACCGAAGTAGTCGGAGGCGAGGACGATGGCGCGCGGGGAGCTGCGGGATCCGGTGACGTAGGCCTGGAGGCCGCCGAGGTCGCGGACGAGCTCGCCCGCCTCGTCGCCCGCGGCCGTCAGGTTGGGCGGGTTGTCCAGGCACGGCGTGTGCGAGCCGGACGGCGCCAGGAGCACGAGCCGCGGCGCGGTGGCGGCAGAGGCGAGCGCCGTGGACAGGAGGAGGAGGAGGCAGGGGGGCAACGTCGACCGCACCGTGGCAGCGGCCATGGCGGGCGAAGCGAGGCTGTGAGGTCAGTGGCTTTTTGGCTGGTGCAGCGTGTCAATCGGATGACGGAAGGAAGCGGGAGCGCTTGCAGTGTGTGTCGCGCCAGGGAATGTGCGGCGTTGCTCGCTCGAGTTTTATATGGAGCGGGAGGACGAAGCAGCAGTGAGTATAAAGAATGTTTTCTTTTTCTATCTTAATACGTGTCTCTCTCATTCATATCATAAAGAACAAAGTACAAGTCACGTAAAAACCGACATGACAAAACTGAAAAAGATAACATAACATCTCTGAGCTTGACACCAACACCCGTCACCTGCATCCGGCACCACCACGGCAGTCACCGAAGAAAAGAATGACGGAGCACCTCCTCACCCGAGCTCGACGCGCCTCCATCGCTGATATGCAGCTTTGCGGACCTCTAAGGTGGCTCGCCAAAAGTGAAGCCATGCATTGACGTTGTACGAATCAGAGTGGCTCGCCAAAAGTGAAGCCATGCATTGACGTTGTACGAATCAGACCGGGGCACACGCCGGACACACCATCGAACTCCAGATCTGGCACCCCATCACGACTAAGACGCCGAAGGAGGAAACCATACCTGCCATCCACGAACCACAAATCCAGCACACGTTTCGTCTTCCAGATGTCGTGATGCAGACCACAATCTGCATCCGCTCCTGGACTACCTTCGAAGCTCCATGCCGACACTGGAGCAAACACCGTTGCAACGGCGGAGCCCGAAGACACAGGTCCACCACGAGGATGCAGCCGCCGCCACGCCATCCTTACTTGAATAGACTGATTTCCAAATTCATCCCCAACCATAGGACCGATGGCCTCGCCGGCGATGGGGAGCCGCCGGAGAACGGCGCTGAAAGATGGCCTCTCCTAGCGGCGGCTAGGATTCCAGCCGCCAGGAAGGAGAGAAAAACGATATCCACACGCCGCCGCACGCTGGCCGGCTACGTACACCAAGGTCGAGCACCTCATCACACCTTGTTCAGTTCGCTTCGGTTGCGTTCACTTGCACCCGCTTCATAGATAACGTCGCACGGTCAAACGATACAAGGTGTTAAATAAACCTCTTACCAAGCTGATCAAAGATACTCTTTTTAGGCATATTTGACTTTGCATGATTTTTGATACACTAGTACATGAATTGAACTTGTATAGACCATATCATCGTATTTATCTTGTAAACTAAGTTATTCATACGTGTTTATACAGATTATGTACAAATACAATTATGGTAAAATAATAGTCAAAGTAACGTGAGGCATACCATTAAAAGTCAAGTACAACTTATTTTGGGAAGAGGCCAGGTAGTATCTGAACTCCCTTCGTCCCATAATATAAGATCGTTTTTCAAGCTAAGTACAAGATATAAAAACACCAACAAAGCACCACGGTTGGATTGGATCCACTATTCACCAAGCAAAATCATGGGAGTGTAGAACTTCCCATAAAGAGCCTCTACCGTCTAATGACACACGACCTCGCAACTTCTGGATTTGCCACCAAGTCCTTGCCCTCTCGCTTCGGGTTGAGGAGAGTCGACATTGTAAAAATAAGAGGACCAGTGACTTAATGACACCGTCACGTGTGTATGAGAGGAGGCAAACGAAAGCACCCAACGTCAGGCTTGAAAAAGCCTCAAGAGACAATCCAAGCCAACCTAAGAACGCTGCCATGGCCGGAGAAGACATGCAAATACCAACAACACGCCCAAAAGGATTACGACACTAACACGTGGTTGCAGCAGAGTCCGCCAGTGTCGACCATGGTTTTCACCAAAGCGTTAACTTGGGGAGGTAGGAGAACCTCCACGATGCGTCGAAGGGGGAAATGACACCAGTAAGCATTAGCACCATCGATGTCAAATCACTGAGCTTTCTGTCGATACCTCCCACGCACCTTGTTGTAGAACCCTGCCGTCGAGCACACCCGAAAGAGAGGCTCACCACGGTGAATCTAGAGCTCCAGATATGGATTAGTGTCCGGCTGCCACCGCCGACAGCAGCCTCGCCAGGGTCACCCGCCGTTGCCCCTTCCTCCCCACCCCTCTGCACCATTTGCGTAGTCATGGGGGTACCGAATACTGTTGCCAAAGGGGCCGCTAGAGAGCCGCCTGTGAAACCCACCTTCTAGGGCTATGACCCCCGCATCCAAGATTCCACACTAACGCTTGCCGTCAAGTCCCTCATCTACCGTAGGATTGATGGGCAGGCTCCTCCTTCTGCATCATAGGGCACCCTTGCCTCACGATCAAGGCCGGATTTGGGCGGCCATCGAGCCATTGTCATCGAGTGTTTCCTGCTTGGTGAGAGTCTGCACCTCAGAAGGTTCGGCAGCGACACCCGTATTTTTCGTGCACTGAGACCTATGCTCTGCCACTCTTGCATTGCCGGCCATTGCTCAAGAAGGGAAGTGGGCTTTGAGGGAAGATTTTTGGCGGAGGGCGCAAGATCATTGTGTTAACCATAGTGCATTCACTCCTTTGGCAAGCTGAGGAACTTCAACTAGTTAATTCGACGTGTATATCGCAATTGTCAATGTCATTAACAGATTTGGGGCATCTCCAATGTGGACCCCTAAAACTGACACAATATTCATTCACGGACGCATTCGCGAACAGTGATACAAGAGCCGACCATCCAACCCTATCCATCAAACGTCTGGAAATATTTTAAATGCGATTTGAACAAATCGGACGATGCTCATGCAAACCAGACGATTTTCCTTTAAACCCAACCAAATACATTACATTTTCGACACATTTCAATTAACCAAAAGCAGATGTGCCATGTTTTAACCTAGTCTAAATCTTCGCATGCAGTGGTTGTCGGTGTAACCGGCGGATCTCGGGTAGGGGGTCCCAAACTGTGTGTCTAAGGCTAATGGTAACAGGAGGCAGGGAACACAATGTTTACCCTGGTTCTGGCCCTCTTTATGGAGTTAATACCCTACTTCCTGCTTGATTGATCTTGATGAATATGAGTATTAGAAGAGTTGATCTACTACGAGATCGTAATGGCTAAACCCTAGAAGTCTAGCCTATGAGGTTATGATTGTTGTGGCTAAACCCTAGAAGTCCAAACCCTCCGGTTTATATAGACACCGGGAGGGGGGGCTAAGGTTGTACAAAGTCAGTTACAGAGAAAGGAACCTACATATCCGAATCGCCAAGCTTGCCTTCCACACAAAGGAGAGTCCCATCCGGACACGCGATGAAGTCTTCTATCTTGTATCTTCATAGTCCAACAGTCCGGCCAATGTATATAGTTCGGCTGTCCGAGGACCTCTTAGTCCAGGACTCCCTCGATAGCCCCTGAACCAGGCTTCAATGACGATGAGTCCGGCGCGCAGATTATCTTCGGCATTGCAAGGCGGGTTCCTTCTCCGAATACTTCAAAGTCGATCTCGAACACAAGAATCATGCCCGGCTCTGCAAAACAAGTTCTACAAACCTCCATAGAGAGTATAATATTTCATGAGTCCAATCCGCTAACAATTTTGGTAGTGCGACATTACATCATTACCCGACCATTATTTTGAATCACTTTCTAGCACTAGTAGAAAAGGGGGCAATGGTCCAGGCCGGGTCAGCCCATTAGTCCCGGTTCAATCCAGAACCGGGACCAATGGGGGCATTGGACCCGGTTCGTGAGCCTCGGGGGCCGGCTGGGCCACGTGGGCCATTGGTCCCGGTTCGACTGGACCTATTGGTCCCGGTTGGTGGGACGAACCGGGACCAATGGGCCTCGCTCCTGGCCCACCACTATTGGTCCCGGTTGGAGGCATGAACCGGGACCAAAGGCTGCCCTTTAGTCCCGGTTCGTGGCACGAACCGAGACCAATTAGTTGCCTATATATACCCCTCGCCCGCAAACAGAGCACTCCCAGTGCTCTGTTTTTCGTGGCCGGCGAGGGGAGAGCTTTGTGGTGCTCTAGCTCATCTCCTATGCACACGAGGTGTTCGATGGAATGCCCGAGCCACACTACTTAAGCTTTCTCCTCTCCAAGCTCGACCTCCAAGCTCCATTTTCCTCAATATTTGTCTAGGTTTAGCGGTCCGTCACGTCCCGTCCCCGTCTTCACCGCCGTCGATCGCCCGCGCCGATCTCGTCGCCGGCACCACCGTGGTGAGCCTCTTGTTCTTATCTTCTTTCTAAAAGGAAAAAAATATATTCTTACTTGTATGTTTATATAGATACTTGTATAATTTTCTTACTTTTATTATTGCATCTTATATAGTGCGATGGTTTTGGTATCCGCCCCCGTCGGCCCTCGTCCTGTCTATGATTCGGATGTGGTATATATTATCTTTTCATAACTATTGGTTCATTTATTGTTTATGACAATTATACCGACCAACGTGACATAGATTTTATTTATCTAGGAGGTTGTTGAACCGGAAATTCCAACCGACCCAATTGTCGAGAGGTTAAATTTAGTTGAAGAAGAAACAATTTGTTGAAGGAAAAAATTAGAAAAATTGAGGAGGAGAAGATGATATTGAAGTTTCATGTTGCGGATGTCGTCGATGATCACAAGATCAAGATGGATGCAATGCACTTGAAGATTAGAAAGATTAGAAAATATGCCATTCATACCGAGGCTTGGTATCATTATGCCGTTGGATCAGTTGTTACATTGGTTGCGATTATGATCGCATTTGTTTTTGCATTGAAATGTTTTACATAGTTTCAGTGTATGGTTTAATTAATTTAGATGCTCTGTAGAGCTTTATGTTGTTAGATGAGAACTATGTATGTACTTTGGTTTTAATGTGATGATGAACTTCTATTAATTTGGTCACTTAATTATCTATCCATGATGTTCTGTAATGATTTTTGACACACTTAATTATATATAATGCACGCAGATGAACCGGCAATGGATGTACGATTCAAGACACACCTCCAAGTACATTAAGGGCGTGCATGGTTTTCTCGAAGTGGCTGAGGCAAACAAGCAGAATGGTTTTATGTGTTGTCCATGCCCTATATGTGGGAATACGAAGTCTTACTCTGACCGGAAAATCCTCCACACCCACCTACTTTACAAGGGTTTCATGCCACACTATAATGTTTGGACGAGGCACGGAGAAATAGGGGTTATGATGGAAGACGGCGAAGAAGAAGAGTACGATGACAACTATGTGCCCCCTGAATACGGTGATGCTACTGAACATCAAGAGGAACCAGACGATGTGCATGATGATGCTGCAACGGGCGAAGCTGCTGAAGATCAAGAGGAACCAGACGATGTGCCCGATGATGATGATCTCCGCCGGGTCATTGTCGATGCAAGGACGCAATGCGAAAGTCAAAAGGAGAAGCTGAAGTTTGATCGCATGTTAGAGGACCACAAAAAAGGGTTGTACCCCAATTGCGAAGATGGCAACACAAAGCTCGGTACCGTACTGGAATTGCTGCAGTGGAAGGCAGAGAATGCTATGCCTGACAAAGGATTTGAGAAGCTACTGAAAATATTGAAGAAGAAGCTTCCAAAGGATAACGAATTGCCCGACAGTACATACGCAGCAAAGAAGGTCGTATGCCCTCTAGGATTGGAGGTGCAGAAGATACATGCATACCCTAATGACTGCATCCTCTTCCACGGTGCGTACAAGGATCTGAACGCATGCCCGGTATGCAGTGCATTACGGTATAAGATCAGACGAGATGACCCTGGTGATGTTGATGGTGAGCCCCCCAGGAAGAGGGTTCCTGCGAAGGTGATGTGGTATGCTCCTATAATACCACGGTTGAAACGTCTGTTCAGAAATGGAGAGCATGCCAAGTTGATGCGATGGCACAGTGAGGACCGTAAGAAAGACGGGAAGTTGAGAGCACCCGCTGACGGGTCGCAGTGGAGAAAAATCAAGAGAAAGTACTGGGATGAGTTTGCAAGTGACCCAAGGAACGTATGGTTTGCTTTAAGCGCGGATGGCATTAATCCTTTCGGGGAGCAGAGCAGCAATCACAGCACCTGGCCCGTGACTCTATGTATGTATAACCTTCCTCCTTGGATGTGCATGAAGCGGAAGTTCATTATGATGCCAATTCTCATCCAAGGCCCTAAGCAACCCGGCAACGACATTGATGTGTACCTAAGGCCATTAGTTGAAGAACTTTTACAGTTGTGGAATGGAAACGATGTACGTACGTGGGATGAGCACAAACAGGAGGAATTTAACCTAAAGGCGTTGCTGTTCATGACCATCAACGATTGGCCCGCTCTCAGTAACCTTTCCGGACAGACAAACAAGGGATACCACGCATGCACGCACTGTTTACGTGACACCGATAGTATATACCTGGCAAGCTGCAGGAAGAATGTGTACCTGGGCCATCATCGATTTCTTCCGACCAACCATCAATGTCGAAAGAAAGGCAAGCATTTCAAAGGCGAGGCAGATCACCGGAAGAAGCCCGCCATGCGTACCGGTGATCACGTACTTGCTATGGTCAATGATTTACACGTAATCTTTGGAAAGGGTCCCGACAGACTAGCTGTTCCGAGTGACGCTGGGGGACACGCACCCATGTGGAAGAAGAAATCTATATTTTGGGACCTACCCTACTGGAAAGACCTAGAGGTCCGCTCTTCGATCGACGTGATGCACGTGACGAAGAACCTTTGCGTGAACCTACTAGGCTTCTTGGGCGTGTATGGGAAGACAAAAGATACAGCTGAGGCACGGGAGGACCTACAACGTTTGCACGAAAAAGACGGCATGCCTCCAAAGCAGTATGAAGGTCCTGCCAGCTATGCTCTTACCAAAGAAGAGAATGAAATCTTCTTTGAATGCCTGCTTAGTATGAAGGTCTCGACTGGCTTCTCGTCGAATATAAAAGGAATAATAAATATGGCAGAGAAAAAGTTTCAGAACCTAAAGTCTCATGACTGCCACGTGATTATGACGCAACTGCTTCTGGTTGCATTGAGGGGGCTTCTACCGGAAAACGTCCGATTAGCCATTGTGAAGCTATGTGCATTCCTCAATGCAATCTCTCAGAAGGTGATCGATCCAGAAATCATACCAAGGCTAAGGAGTGATGTGGTGCAATGTCTTGTCAGTTTCGAGCTGGTGTTCCCACCATCCTTCTTCAATATCATGACACACGTCCGAGTTCATCTAGTTGACGAGATTGTCATTCTAGGCCCCGTATTTCTACACAATATGTACCCCTTTGAGAGGTTCATGGGAGTCCTAAAGAAATATGTCCGTAACCGTGCTAGTCCAGAAGGAAGCATCTCCATGGGCCATCAAACAGAGGATGTCATCGGGTTTTGTGTTGACTTCATTCCTGGCCTTAAGAAGATAGGTCTCCCTAAATCGCGGTATGAGGGGAGACTGACTAGAAAAGGCACGCTTGTAAGGGACTCAATAATATGCAGGGACAAATATTCTTGGTCTCAAGCACACTACACAGTTCTACAGAACTCTACCTTGGTGACCCCGTATGTCGATGAACACAAGAACAGTCTGCGCTTCAAACACCCGGAGCAGTGCGACGACTGGATTACATGTGAACACATCAGGACTTTGAGCAGTTGGTTGGAAGCACGTATCAGAGGTGACAACACTGTTTGTGATGAGCTGTACTTGTTGTCCAGGGGACCATCTTTGACTGTATTGATTTGGAAAGGATACGATATAAACGGGAATAAATTTTACACGATTGACCAAGATCAAAAGAGCACCAACCAAAACAGCGGTGTCCGCATTGATGCAACAACCGAGAGGGGAAAGGACACATATTATGGTTACATAGTGGACATATGGGAACTTGACTACGGACATGATTTTAAGGTCCCTTTGTTTAAGTGCAAATGGGTCAATCTGTCAGGAGGCGAGGTACAGGTAGACCCACAGTACGGAATGGCAACAGTGGATCTGAAAATCTTGGGTACACTGACGAACCGTTCGTCCTAGCCAATGATGTGGCACAGGTTATCTATGTGAAGGACATGTCTACCAGACCGAGAAAGAGAAAAGATAAGGAAGCGAATACATCAAACGATGAGCCAAAGCGCCACATAGTTCTTTCAGGAAAAAGGGACACCGTGGGAGTGGAGGACAAGACAGACATGTGTGAAGATTATGAAAAGTTTCATGAAATTCCTCCCTTCAAAGTCAAGGCTGACCCCAGCATCCTGATAAACGATGAAGATTATCCATGGTTACGGCGCAATAAGCAAATGACACAAGCGAAGAAAAAGTGAAGACTTTCTCCCGCAACTATTATGATGATACCATGCCAACTTTGTAACTGACGAGTATGATACCATTGTCCGTTTTGTACATGCACATGCTATGTGGGTTAATTTATGATACCATGCCAACTTTTAACTTTTTCAGAGTTCATTTGAAATGCTTTAATGTCTTATGGTTCGGCCCTCGTAATAATTAAAAATAGCAACAATAAGTATTTTATTGTAAGTAGAAACAAAATAAAATAAATAAAGCAAGAAAAAAAACAAAAAAACAAAAAAAGTGTTTTCAAATTTGAAAACTAATGGCACTAAAAGAAAGTTTATAATTTTCCTAAAACTAAAAGCAAAAAGAATTAAAAAATAAAGCAAAAAACAAAAGAAAATAAATAATGCAAAAAACAAAACAAAAAAACAACAATAAGTATTTTGTTGTAAGTAGAAACAAAATAAAACAAATAAAGCAAGAAAGAAAACGAAAAACAAAAAAGTGTTTTCAAATTTGAAAACTAATGGCACTAACAGAAAGTTTATAATTTTTCTAAAACTAAAAAACAATTAAAAAATAAAGCAAAAAACAAAAGAAAATAAATAATGCAGAAAACAAAACAAAAAAACTGGAAAATAAAATAAAAATAGCAACAATAAGTAAAGAAAACAAAAAAACAAAAAAATGCCTCCTACTCGGCCACCACGGCCTGAATACGACATGAAACCCTATTATGGGCCAGGATTCAGGCCCGCAGAAGGCCCAGAAGGCCCATCAGGCAAAGCTATAGCAAGTAGGCCTGAAAGCCTGCGGTGGAGAGGAGCTCGAGAGGGGTGCGGCAGTGGGGCTTATAAACCACTGCGCGCCCCTCTCAACTAGCGAGGTGGGACTAAACTTTGGCCCCGAGGCGGGCAACACAGGGGCCTTTGGTCCTGGTTGGTGGCACCAACCGGGACTAAAGGGGGGGCATTAGTCCCGGTTGGTGCCACCAACCGGGACCAAAGGTTGCCGCTTCCCGCCCTTTGGGCTAATGAAAAGAGGCCCATTGGTCCCGGTTGGTGGCACCAACTAGGACTAAAGGGGGCACTAGTCCTGGTTGGTTTCACGAACCGGGACCAATTCTCTTCATATATAACTAGTACTTAGCAGTTTCTCCAAAATCCATCCCTTTCTTCTCCGCCTGATACGCGACGCCCGGCCGCTGCTCTGCCTCGTCGTCGCCGCCGCCTCCGACGCCGTCAGGCTGCTCCACCTCGTCGTCGCCGCCGCCTCCGACGCCGTAGTCAGGCTGGTCCACCTCACCGTCGCCGCCGCCCTCGACGCCATCTGCCCGACGCCGGTGCCGCTCCCCGCGCCCCGACGCCGCCCACCGTGCCCCGCCACCCCCTTGTGAGAACCTGCCTCGCGCCCCTGCCTTGCCTGCTCCTGCACCCCTGCCCCGCCCCGCCGGCGTCTCGCTCCTGCATCTGTTTTTTTATTAGTTTATTTTTTTCATATATATATATATAATGTATGTGTATGTATGTGGCTATATGTTTTTGTTCATATGTTGCTATATGTTTTTTTTATTTTTATTAGTTTATTATTTTGTTCATATGTGATGTATATGTGTATGTGGCTATAATATATATGTGTATGTGATGTATATGTATATGTGTATGTGTATATGTATATGTGTATGTGGCTAGAATTTGCTAAATAATATATGTTAAAAATGATTTTTTGTTCATATATAGAAAGTTATAATTTTAGAAAAGTTTTATATATGCAAAAGTTACAATTTTAAAAAAAGATGGATAGGAAAGAAGAAAATAAGAAAGAGGAAAGAAAGAAGAAGAGGAGAGGAAAAGAAGAGGGGAAATAAATAAGAAGAAGAAAAAAGAAGAAAAAGAAGAGGAGTAGAAGAAAGGAATAGAGGAGAAGAAGAAAAAATAGAAAAAATTTCTATTTTTTCTTCTTGTCCTCTATTCCTTTCTTCTTCTCCTCTTTTTTTTTCTTCTTTTTCTTCTTCTTCTTCCTTCTTTCCTTCTTCCTCTTTTCTTCTTCTTCGCCGTCAGGCTGCTCGCCTTCGCCCTCGCCGCCGCCCCCTATGAGCACAGCCTGCTCCCGCGCCCCTCCCATCCCAGACCCCTGCGCGGCCACCACGCCGCCGCCCCTGCCCGATACCCCCTCCCCGATAACATTATTTTCCGAATAGAGGAGAAAGAAGAAACTTCAACACGAGGGGGGGGGTACCGATACCCCCTCGCCGATAACATTATTTTCCCATGTATATGTATGTCGCGTCGTTGTCGATATAACCTCCTCGAGATAACTTCGACATGAGGGGCGGTCGATATATATACCCCCTCTCGACCGTGATAACCTATACAACGGCAGCACCCCCCTCGGCCCTCTCGCTCGACCAAAACTCTCGAGGCCACCCAAACCCTAGAGAGAAAACAATGTTGGTCTCCTACCCCCTCCCGCCGCGCCCCTACCCGACAAATTAACTCTCTCGAGGCCACCCAAATTTACCAAGTTAAAAGAGCGTTGTCGTCGAGGCCACCCCAAACCCTTGAAGCGTTGTTGTGTCGAGGCGACCCCAAACCCTAGAGAAGCAGCGTCGAGGCCACTAACATGATTCCTTATTGTGATTAGCTAGCTAGTTCTACGTTTGCCACTAATATATATATATATATATATATATATCCATCTGTACCATGTTTGAATAATAATTGACATGTTGTAAATATTTGCAGAAACTACGGAGCACTCCCGAGACGAAGAAACAGAAGCGATGTTGGGGGACATAATCGCAAATGGAAGTGATGAAGTTGCGTCATTTCTCCTCGACACCGATGGTTCGCTGGAAGAACTGGGTAAAGAAGAGGGCTATGTTCATGATGGCTTCGGCCCATTAATGCCGGTACAATAAGAGGACTATGTTCATGATGGCTCCGGTGACACAATGGAGGTACAAGAAGGAGACCGTGCTGACTGCTCCGGTGACCGAACCGAGTCCGGCCAGGTATATATATATTAGTTAAGCCCGTGCTGACTAGTTAATTGATGCTTCCATTGTTTTTGTATATGTACACATATTAATTACTCTCGTCTTTCTTCCTTATAATTTCTAGCCCTCCGGATCGAGCACAACTTCGGTAAGGAGACGAGGCCCGAAGAAAAAATTGAGCTTGGATGAAAAGTTTGAGATCATAGAAATCGCGCCCGACAGCGAGCCGATTGAACCCATCCAGACAAGGAAGGCATTTTCTGCTCAGTGCGGGGTTCTTGTTAGGGACAAGATCCCGATTAGCATCCAGCAATGGTATAAGCCTAAGGAGGAAGACCCTGAGGTGTCTTATGTCAATGATATGCAGAAAGAAGATCTTTGGACTGAGCTGAAGGCAAATTTCACCCTACCGCCAGAGGAGGATCCGGAGAAGCCAGTTAAAGAGCAATTAATCAAGTCTTGTGCTCTTAAGAAGATGGCAACACTAATGAGGAGGTGGAGGAAAGAGCTGAACCAGTTTGTCGAAAAAAAAGACACCAGAATTCATCGGCAAATATGAGAAGATCAAAGATCACTTGCCCGCATTTGTGGCCCATAAGACATCGGAAAAGAGTAAGAAGATGTCGGCGACAAACAAGAAAAATGCTGTGAAGAAGAAGCTTCACCATCGCACGGGGTCAGGTGGCTACCTCAAAGCCTGGCCTAAGTGGTCCAAGGCTGAGCATGATCTGCTTGAAAAAGGGATCAAACCAGAGACAATGTACTGGCCAGACCGTTGCCGGACTTGGTTCTTCGGGGCTGGCGGAACCTTGGACCCTGTAACAGGGAAGTGCCAGTGGACGAACGAGCAACTGCAAATACCAGTCAAGAACCTTCGACACTATATCGATGCAGCGCAGCGAGGGACGTTCCTTCCAAACAGGGAGAAGGACAAGCTCACAATGGCCCTTGGGAATCCTGAGCACCCTGGACGGACACGAAGCACGCCAGGCTCCATTCCATGGAAGGTTGGTTTTCCGGACGTAGGGGGTTACAAAACCCACGAGAGGAGGAAGAAACTAGAGCAGGACCAATTGCAGGCGCTGCCCGAAAGGGTAATGGGGCTAGAGGAACGAGAAGCAGTAGATCGCAGCAAACGACCTGCCGAAGCTTCCCTTGAAGCTACCCCGCCATCTCAGCGGAGAAGCAGTGTGGCTTCCACCGAGCTGCTTTAGCCGGAGCATATCTTGACAGCTCTTGCCAGCTATCCCGTGGATGGTATCATGGAGTCTCAACATTGCCACATTATGGCGCGATGGATGAATTTGAAGGTCAAGGCGGCTGTTGGCCAAGTTTATCCTAGTGGACCCGGCACAACTTATCACTGCCAACCGATTCCAGAAGGATATGCTAAGGTGATGGTGGATGAAATAACGGAGGGATTTGAGGACCTCCCGCTTGAGCACCCTACCGGTGAAGGGGAGACTAGGCTGGGTTCTGCTCTGAAGACTCCATGCCTATGGCGGAAGGAGCTCATCAACCTTCCGAACTGGACGCCTCCGCCTCCTCCTCCTCCTCCTCCGGCGAGTCAGGGCACTCCGCCTCCTCCACCGCCTCCTCCTCCGGCGAGTGACGATCAGGGCACGCATGTCGGCACTCCGCCTCCTTCTCCGGCGCGTGGCGGCACTCCGCCTCCTTCTCCGCCTGAGTCGGCGCTCCCGAGCAGCCAGCAGCCTCCTCCTTCTCCACCTGTGCCGGCGCTCCCGAGCAGCCAGCAGCCTCCTCCTTCTCTGCATCGCCAGCAAGGGCGGAAGAGACCCGCCGCCGCACCGGCTGCTCCAGCGCGTCGTACTCCTTCTCCTCCGCCTTGTAAGCAAGCACGAAAGAAGACAGATGCCACAGCCGCTCCGTCTGCTCCGGCGTCTAGCAGCACAACCAGAGGTGGGAGGCAATACAAATACGGTCCATCTCTCAAGCCTCTAGAGAAGTTACCGTACGAGAGGTCCAAGGAGGAAAACGATACGATTGTGCGGACCCACGTGAAGGATTTCTTTGAAGGGGTGAAAGCAAAGAGACATCCACCTCCGGAGGAGAAGGTAGATCCGGTGAAAGCAAAGCGCACTATCGATGCCCTGAGGAAACCACCAAAGTCTCTGCCGAGAACCAACTATGATCGCATTACTGAACAGACATATCTCCAAGCCCAGCGGCCGGGAACTACTGTCAGTGATAAAAGGTTAAAAGAACGAGCAAAGGGGAAAAAAAATTGCCCAGCTCGACGAACAAGCACAGCAATCGTGCCCCCCGCTCAATGTGTCTAATGCTCCGGGGACGGTGGCCGGTTATGGCAATCTTGAAGATTACCTGCCTGACGATGCACTTCCTGATTTCATGGCGGTGGACGAACACAGATACGAGTACGGGAAGCCTCTTGTCAAAGATGAAAAATCTCTGACAATAATGATGCGAAGATTCCATAGTTGGTACATGAAAACCTGCAGAGAGTCTGAGGGGACGAACAGTTTGTATCTGAACATTAAAGAGGAACACGACCTCGTTTCAAATGATCTGTTGTGTGTTCCATTTGATGAGTTCTTCGCGTTCTTCAATCAAAAGGCCCTCGATAAATTAATGGTCTTTTGCTACTACCTGTAAGTACTATTTCTGTCATTAAGTCTCTATATATAGCTCGGCTCTTTCATTGCATGTATTTATAATTAATTATCCTCAATATATTATGCAGATTGAAGATCGTCGAGTGCAAAAAACAAGAAATTTATGATATTGGGTTCATTAACACAAATATCATAGATGTATTTCTGGTTGAAAAGAACGTCAAAGAGGCCGAGGACAACTTGCGACGATCATTGATCAAAAATCAGAACAAAGATACCATACTCTTTCCTTACAACGGCAAGTGAGTGTTACTATCGTGTGCATATTCGGTTTCCCTTATTAATCGAGCGAGGTTATAGTAATGTAATTGATGAGTTATGCATGCGTGCGCAGGTACCACTATATTCTTCTGGAGATTAAGCTTGAGCGGGGACTAGTAACCGTCTTAGACTCGAGACGGAAAGATCCCGAAACCTATGCGGACATGACTGAAATGCTCAGCAAGTAAGTTCAATCGATCATTATCACACCATATCGGCAACTTTTTGTTCATTTCCTGATATCTCAAGTAATAATAATTATTTTATTTGTCTTGCAGGTTTTGGAAACAGTTCACCGCAGAAGCTCCGGGACTGCCGAAGGAGCTGCGATATACATACCCGAAAGTAAGTACTACTGGGCTAGCTAGTTGCGCGCATCTCCCGTTGATTCTATAGCTATACTTTCATCAATGCCATTTATAATGCTTCATTATCAGTTTGATTGACCTCTATTTCTCGTAAAGTGCTTGTGGCAGGAGGAAGGGAATGATTTCTGTGGATACTACGCGTGCAAGTTCATCCACACCGCGACTTTGAAAAACAAGCGGGGCTACTCTAAAAGACAATATGAAGTGCGTAAGAAATAATATTCACAATTTCATTTTATTACACCATCATTTCTGTTGAGTTTCATTCATATATATGTATTAATTAACCCCCTTCTTCAAATTAGACGTGGCAGATGCGGAATGAACTCCTAGAACCAGATCGCATGAAAGCAATTCAAGAGGAATTGGCGGGATTCTTTCTTGACCACGTCATCAGTAAAGCCGGAGAATACCATGTGGAAATTGATTTCAAATGCTAGGGGTTTGTAATTAAGAGATCTTATACATATTGTACATGTATGTAGCCAGTAGCGTCAGATACATGATACGAAAACTTGTTGTTCGACCAATCTCTCGGAGAAGGAGAGGTCGATCGATCACTTCTCTCGGTATGCATGACGAACTTCTATACTGAATGGTTCTCTCGATCACTTATGTATATATAGTACGTAGCGTCGACCAAGCACGGACATAAGAGAGGACACTTGTCTCTATTAATTAGCTAGCTAACACAATATATGAAACACCTAAATTAACCCCCCAAAACCCCCAACTCCCCCCTCCTTTCAAAAAAAAAACAAAAACCCTAGCCACTGGAATGCTGACGAGTGGATGCCTTTTGGTCCCGGTTGGAGCCACCAACCGGGACCAAAGGCCCCCTGACTGGGCTCGGCGCACAGGGCCACGTGGAGGCACATTGGTCCCGGTTCGTGTTTGAACCGGGACTAATGGGTGGAGGTATTAGTAACGACCCATTAGTCCCGGTTCATGAACCGGGACTAAAGGCCCTTACGAACCGGGACTATTAGGTGTTTTTCTACTAGTGTAGCCTGCTACCCCACGTTTTGGGGGGGGGGGGGTTATTGGCACGTCTTGTCAAATCAGAGATCGTGTCCCCTTATTACGAGATTTTCATCAACACGGACGTGGGTAACCCAACCGTTCTGTTGGCATAATTCCTCAGGAATAGGCATGTTTCTAGGCCACGGAGGGGACGCTTGATATTCGTCGCCTTTATAAAGGGGTTAAGGCCTGTCCTTTTTTCTTCCATGCTAGTTCTTTTCTTCACCCCACCTTAAGTTCCAACACCCAAGGGTCAATCCAGTCGCTTCGAGCTTCCAGCTATGTTCGGACCCGGCCTTCAGGGCCGGTGGATGGCCTCCTCTATCAATGAGGAAGACATCTCGAAGCTCAGGGAGGCTAGATACTTGACTGCGGAAATCTACCATAGGCTTCCTGCTCAAGGGCAGGTTATTCCTACTCCCAGATCCAAATGAGAGGGTCGTGTTTATCTCTCACTTCCTTCGAGGGCTTGGGTTTGCTCTCCATCCCTTCGTTCGGGGGGTCATGTTTTATTACGGGCTAGATTTCCACGATCTAGCCCCGGACTCCTTCCTCCACATCTCGGCGTCACCACATGCGAGGCCTTCCTCCGTATTTCCCCACACTTCGGCTTATGGCTTAAGACCTTTAACGTGAAACCGAAGGTAATCGACGGGAAACAAGCGGAGTGCGGAGGTGCTGCAATAAGCAAGCTTATCAACTCCACTTGGCCAAAGGGCTCCTTCGCAGAATCTTTTGACTTATGGCAATGGGAGTGTATTTACATTACCGAACCCCGCGGTACAAAGCGGGTAGCTGCTCCTGAGTTTTGGTCCAGCCCTCCACCACAGCTTGCATCGTGGATTAACAACGGGCTAGACTGGGGATCTACAGATGAAGTGCGAACACTGCAAAGCCGCATCCGGAGCCTCATTGAGAAGGACACCGGTCTCATTGATGTAATCCAAGTAATGTTAGTCCGCCAGATCCTACCTTGTGAGCGACGCCCTCTCCCCATGTGGGAATTTAATCCGGAAGGTCCATGGACTCTTCAGCACCTCTCTGGCACGATGCTCAGAGAGATGTGGAAATTGTTCTTCGGCGCACGAAAACAGTGGCCGGATACTACAGAAGATATCGGTCTTGACTGCAACCACCCGGATACTCCGGTAAGTACTCGACCCCCGAACATGATTTAGTCAAAGTATCCATGACAATGTACTGATAAAACTCTATCCGGCCAGGGCTAGCTAAGAAGACAGAGAGAATCAGGTGTTCAGCTCCACTTCTCGAAGATACTGCCGATCCGTTATTAACAAGGATGCTGGCTCCGGCGCCGTATCAAGTGCCGGCGGGGGAAGATAAAGAGGAGGGCGAAGAGGCCCAAGGCAGCTTCCACTCTGGAGGCTCACCAGGCAATTCGTTCGGAGATTAGAACTCCCGCTTCCAAAGGTGGAAGGGAAGGGCGAACTGACATCCCTTCTCCCCATGAGAAGAAAAGGGCCGCTTCTGAAGACTCGGAAAGAGAAGCTTGTAAGTGGGGGAAGGTATCCCAATCAAGGGGTGATATTGACATGCAGTCACCCTGCAAAGATAGGACCTCAGCCGCATCGTAAGTGAATCCGGGTGTTTTAAACATGTCCCATTCTTTCCTGGCTATAAGGGTAATATTTTAAACTACTGTTTGCAGCCCGACACGCAGCCCTTGTCAACAGTCCTCCTCTTCAGGGGATCTACTTCCGGAGATGATGGAGAGCGAGACGCCTCCACACATCTCCCTGCCTGATAAGGCAGACAACACCGAGGTGTCGTCCCGGAGGATCCTTCCCGATCTGCAAGTGGCTCAAGGGACAGTGAGGACCGGGGCCAAAGGTAATACTTTGGCCGCCCAGGGTCCGGGGCGTGCGGGCCCTACAAGGAACAACAAAAGTCCGGACTATCGAATGTCCAAGGGACGCCGGATGCATTGATGGACATTCTGCAACATGCCTCCGTCTCAGAGGAACATCGTACCCTGATGGGTACGGTGTTGGAAAGAGTTCGGTCCGTGAAAAGCGGATTGAATGAAGCCTTTTCTAGCCTACTAAGAGGCTTTGAGGTATGTAGTGTAATTTCAATTATATTGTAAGTGAAAATTGCACCTGTGTATAGATAGTAGCCACTGAGACTCTGGTTGACATCCCTAGGGATGCGATCAGAGGATCAAAAACATTTGCCCAGGGAATGATATGACTAATTGAAACACGGGTTGTTACATCCGTGGGGACTGCCCAAGCTATCGAGGTAGCACATTTGAAGCAGAAAGTTGATGTGGCGGATGATGACATCATGCTTATGAACAAGCGGCTTGACGAGGCGCAAGGTATGTCTCTCGGGCACTCTGTACATGCTAGTATTGTGAAATGAGCGTGATACTGAAAATTTGTATATGCATGACTGCAGATAGTGCCGCCGCAGTTGAGACCCTTCGGGCGGAACTTGCCCGGGCCAAGGAGCAAGCCAGGATCAGTAATGCGGCTGCCGAAAAGGCAGCCGCCGAATTAAAAGTGGAGCAGACCGCTCGACGTTAGTGCGAGGAGAGGATATCTACCATGGCACTTGAGTTGAAGAATGCCACTAGCTGATGCCAAGATCTTGAGAAAGATAACAAAGCCAAAGCGGCAGAACTGAACAAGGCCTTACAAGAGGCGAAGGAAGCCTGTTCTGAGTCTAGAGCAGCTCGGGAGGAGATCCGACAAGCTGGGGAGATCGCGGCTGGTAAGCACTTTTTATTACAAACTAAGTTTGGTGATCCGAAGTATGCGCCGCTGAATCAACGGTGGAGTTCTCCGGACCCCTTTATGGACCTGCCGAAGAGTGCTACCGATGTGAATCAGTTTTTCCACGCGCAAGAAGGACATGCAACGGAAAAGCTGTTTTGGTCGCAATTTGATATGCCGAAGCGTCCACTGTTGAACGAACAGATGGTCCAATGGGCCGAGCTCCACAAGATGTCCGGCACTGCCATGAAGCATGTCATAGCCCGGCTGTGGCCAACTGAATCCATTCTAGATAGTTATTTTGTTTTGGTGTGGCAGCTTGTTAATGCGGTGCCGTGTATCGGCGCTGTGAAGCGGTCAACGTGCATATAAGGTGCATGGATGGCCCTTGCCCGTGTCAAGATATACTGGGCGAAGATGACGACCACCGATATTGCAGCGCAGAGTCCACAAAGGAAAGGACCTTAACATGCCAGAACATTACTTTGAAGATGTCCTAGAGGGTTCCCGCTTAATAGAGGGTCAGTGCTCGAAAAATATTATGTTTGAGTAAAGTGTATCAAAGTTGTAATAACAATATTACGATATATTTAAGGCTGCGTTTTTATACTTTTTGCTTGAAAATTTTTGGTGCCTCCTGTGCGGCCGTTTTTTTATATACAATCTGAAAGTTTGCAGTCGTCGGCTTCAGTCCCCTCGCATATAACGCGGGGGTGTTCAGAAAAGCACTTGATCACACTTGACCCAATGTCTTGGTCCTTTAAGGAGGTGTTAGTGCGGCGAACTAGGAAATCAGACTATAGAGCTTTAACACTTTCACTTAGCCTGAGGAGTTTGACGGTGGGGCTACTATATAGCCCTTGGTATGTCCGCGGTTATCCGAATACGGTGCGTGTACATATGTGACCAGAAGGACGGTCCTCCGTTTAATACAGAGGGAATCGCAAAGATTCTGATGAGTCATGGAGTGGTTGACCAGCTCTCGCCGCATCATGACAGTCAGTTTTCGGCTTTCTCTACTGAGGTGCTCATCCGGGCTAGCCGGGACACAATCGCAGTAGTTCTCCCTTTACTACCCTAGACGATATAGCGGAACGTAAGGTAGTAATCACAGGAGCCGGGCAACCCAACTATTGACCAAAGTCATGATTCGGAGCTGATACATATAAGGCCAAAATCGCGACGCCGAACACTCCCTATAGGTGTTCGGACTTTACGATATACACCGGGCTGAATACAGCCCCTGGTTTTAAACCCATGGTATCAAGGCATGTGTGGCAATCCGACGTGGGGAAAGAACGCAGGTGGTGAGTGCACAATGCGAACCGGGATGCTTCTATAACATCCACTTTAGTATGGCGAGCCGTATGTTTACAGATAATGCCGGTATCTTTCTTGGACATTTAACATGCCAGGAAAGTATAAAACAACAAGAGATAAAAATATATTAACATAGGGTCTTAAACTGAAAAAGAAACCTTAATGCGGGGCCCTGCTGCACGTCTGCGCCTTTGTCTCCGTTGTGAAGTGTCCTTGAAGGGTGTAGTATGATGGCCATCTGTAAAGAGAAAGGAAAAAAGAAAAAAAAGGAAGACCAGGTAAAAGAATCTGGTGCGGCCAAGAGTAAAGCTGGTTCGTTTTAATGAACCGTGAAGGATAACTTCCAGGATCCGAATAGGGTCAATCCGGACTATGGACCTTCTGTGTGCAGAGTGCCCCTGAAGCCACCCAAGGAATTTTGAGTATATCTCCTTATGGGGCGGTCGATTGGGCATAGCTGCTAATCGAGCTCAGGTTTATCTGAGCTGCTGCACTGAGGTGTGCGTCGGACACGTTTAGCTGTGTGTGCGGTCTTAACGACTGATGAGCTGTTCGGCTTGAATAGGCCGTTTTGTGCTTCGACTGCTAGAGCCGCCGTGTATTCCTCTGTGTGAAGAGAGCGCTTCGTATTTCCACTGACCGTAAGACGCCACGAGGTCCAGGCATTTTGAGTTTTAGATAAGCATAATGCGGGACTGCATTAAAACGGGCGATGGTCCTTCTTCCGAGTAGTGCATGATAGCCGCTTCGGAACGGAGCAATGTCGAAGATTAGTTCTTTGTTTTGGAAGTTGTCTGGAGAGCCGAATACAACATCCAATGTTAAAGAGCCCGTGCAGTGGGCTTCCATGCCCGGTATAACTCCTTTAAAGGTAGTACTGCTTGGCTTGATTCTTGACAGGTCTATCCCCATCTTGCGGACAGTGTCCTGATATATCAGATTGAGACTGCTGCCGCCGTCCATAAGGACTCGAGTGAGGTGGTATCCGTCGATTATTGGAGTTGACCACTAGGGCAGACGAACCCCCATGACGGATACTAGTCAGATGATCCCTGCGATCAAAGGCGATCACGCAGGCCGACCATGGGTTGAACTTGGGGGCGACAGGCTCAATGGTGTGCGCGCTTGCGTTCCCACTTTGGGATATGGGTGACATAGATCATGTTCACTGTTTTGA
>NC_041381.1:476769947-476802122 GCF_002162155.2 Triticum dicoccoides | reverse complement strand
CGCTTTGAGGTCCCTTCCCTTTATGTTCGGCGTTGAGTTTGCAGGCCTGCTTGAAGACCCAACATTCTCTGTTGGTATGATTAGATGGTTTATCGGGAGTGCCATGGATCTGGCAGGGCCTGTCTAGAATTTTATCCAGATTGGATGGACTATCTTTGTTGCCTTTAAATGGCTTCTTCCATTGACCGGGTCTGGAGCCCTGGAATCCGGCATTTACCGTTGTATTGTCTGGGCTTTCTTCATTATTCCGACGTTTATTTTTGTTGCGTTGTGGTTTTCCATTACCGTCCCCGACTTCGGATGTGCCGGGGTCGCTGGTGCTACTACGGGATAACCAGCTATCTTCGCCCATGCAAAAGCGGGTCATGAGTGTGGTTAAGGCGTCCATTGTCCTTGGCTTTTCCTGGCCGAGGTGTCTGGCCAGCCATTCGTTCCGGACACTGTGTTTGAAGGCCGCTAAGGCTTCGGCGTCCGGACAGTCGACAATTTGGTTCTTCTTAGTGAGAAATCTATTCCAAAGCTTATGGGCTGATTCTCCGGGTTGTTGGATTATGTGTCTTAGACTGTCTGCATCTGGAGGCCGGACATAGGTCCCTTGGAAATTGGCCCAGAAAGCATCCTCAAGTTCTTCCCAGCTTCGGATGGAGTTTTCCGGGAGGCTTTTCAGCCAGTGCCGAGCTGGTCCTTTTAGCTTGAGGGGGCAATATTTGATGGCGTGGAGATCATCTCCGCGAGCCATGTGGATGTGAAGAATAAAGTCTTCTATCCAAACCGTGGGGTCCGTCGTTCCATCATATGCCTTGATGTTTACAGGTTTGAACCCTTCTGGAGAATCGTGTTCCAGCACCTCATCGGTGAAGCAGAGGGTGTGCGGCACCCCTGTATCTAGCTGTGTCATGGATTGGGTCCGACGGTTGTAATGTTCGGTATTGGTTCCAAACTGGTAAATGGCCGGCATGTTTTGTTTGATAATAGTGATCCCGTGTAGGAGAACATTCCCTGGATCCATAGATGGACCTGGTTTTGCCAGCTTTTTGTCCAGGTCCTCACGTAGATCATGATTCTAGTCCTGGGCCGCAGCCTTCCTTCCTTTGCAGGGAGGGGGTGTGGGCTTGTGTACAACATTGTTAGCCGCTTTGTCGCGACCGCGTGGTGGTCGGTCCGGCCAGTCAGCCGTATTATTTTTCGACGGTATAGGCGCGATAGCCTCGTCGTCAAATTCGGGCAGCAGCTTATGTTTAGGATAGCTCTTTGTTTGGTGATTACCGCCATATTTTTCCTCAGCGTCTAGCACTGCGTTCCATCTGTTATTGAGCGTATCCTGTGCGGCTTTAAGCCGCTGCTTCTGCTTCTTCAGGCTCCTTGCAGTGGCGATAAGCCTTTGGTGGTGGCTTTTTTGTTCTAATGGTTCTTCTGGGATGACGAACTCATTGTCGGCCAGGCTGATCTCCTCTTCAGAGACAGGTTGGTAATTGCTATCTTCGGCGTCGCTATGGTCGGATAACATCTCCGGACTGTGTTCGCCGTCCTCTCGCATGCCCTGCTCCAATGCTGGGTCTGCGGGGTCCTCGGCTTGGTTCAGATTACCATCATCGTCCATGACTATGTTGCTGTTTTTCCTTTTGCCGGATTGATGTCGATGGTTGGGATGCCGGCATTTGGGAGGTTCATCGATAGGTATGCTGTTATCACCGTCGGCCTCGTTCTCCTTTGGTGTGTCCACCATGTATATATCGTATGATGATGTAGCTATCCACTACCCTAAAGGTGGTGTTTTTTGTGCCTGCTCTTCTCCGGCATCATCATCCATACCGTCGATGTCTTCGGATCCGTAATCGAGCATGCCGGTTAAGTCCTCGACGGTGGCAATGAAGTGGGTGGTGGGTGGGGAACGAAGTTCTTCGTTGTCCGCTTCCCCCTCGAGCCGGACATAGTTCGGTCGAGAGTCCCCCGACAAGGAGAGGGACTTCAATGAGTTTAATATGTCGCCAAAAGGAGAGTGCTGGAAGATGTCCACGGAGCTGAACTCCAAGACTGGCGCCCAATCAGGTTCGATGGATGCGGATGCACGCGGTCCGGAGCCGATGGCCGGAGACGAGTCCGAGGTTTCGGTAACACAGGCCCATCCTGATGTTGGGTCTGTGTGCGGCTTGAGCGCCGCTGAGTCTGCGACCTCCGCGGCATGGTTGAGCTTCCCGTTTTCGGACGACGCAGTCCGCTCCGGCTCTAGGGCCAGGGCGGTCATAGGCGCTATCTCCTGCGTACGGCCAGATGATAGATCTAGGTCATGTTCATCGTAGTGGCCGAGGACAGCCATCATGGGCTTGAATCCATTGAAGATCAAGTCTCTGCGGATATCGGCCACAAAATCCAGGCTTCCATACCTGACCTGATGGACAGGTGTGTAGCTATCGATCTACTCTAGATGGCCAAACGAGTTGGCCCGCAGTGCAAAGCCGCCGAATACAAAGATCTGTCCGAGGAGGAAGATCTCCCCCTGGACTGCATTGTTGAATGTGATTGATGGAGCCATCAAGCCTATCTGGTGAGGACGCAGCGGAACTCTCAATGAAAGCACCAATGTCGGTGTCAAAACTGGCGGATCTCGGGTAGGGGGTCCCGAACTGTGCGTCTAAGGCTAATGGTAACAGGAGGCGGGCGACACAATGTTACCCAGGTTCGGGCCCTCTTTATGGAGGTAATACCCTACTTCCTGCTTGATTGATCTTGATGAATATGAGTATTACAAGAGTTGATCTATGATACGTCTCCAACGTATCTATAATTTTTTATTGTTCCATGCTATTATAATATCCGTTTTGGATGTGTATGGGCTTTACTTTATACTTTTATATCATTTTTGGGACTAACCTACTAACGGGAGGCCCAGCCCGAATTGCTTTTTTTGTGTGCCTATTTTAGTGTTTTGAAGAAAAGGAATATCAAACGGAGTCCAAACGGAATGAAACCTCTGGGAGCGATCTTTTTGGAACAAACAGGATCCAGGGGACTTGGAGTGGACGTCAAGCAACAGAGGACGCGGCCACGAGGGTGCCCGGTGCGCCCCCTACCGGTGGGCGCGCGCCCCACCCTCATGGGCCCCTCGAGTGTCCACCGACCTACTTCTTCCTCCTATATATACCCTCGTACCCTAAAACCATCGAGGAGCACCACAAAAACCTATTTCCACCGCCGCAACCTTTTGTATCCGTGAGATCCCATCTTGGAGCCTTCGCCGGCGCTCCGCGGAGGGGGAATCGACCATGGAGGGCCTCTACATCATCTCCAAGGCCCTTCCGATGAGTTGTGAGTAGTTTACCACAGACCTTCGGGTCCATAGTTATTAGCTAGATGGCCTCTTATCTCTCTTTGAATCTCAATACAAAGTTCTCCTCGATCTTCTTGGAGATCTATTCTATGTAACTCTTTTTGCGGTGTGTTTGTCGAGATCCGATGAATTGTGGGTTTATGATCAAGTTTATCTATGAGAAATATTTGAATCTCCTCTGAATTCTTTTATGTGTGATTAAGTTATCTTTGCAAGTCTCTTTGAATTATCAGTTTGGTTTGTCCTACTAGATTGATATTTCTTGCAATGGGAGAAGTGCTTAGCTTTGGGTTCAATCTTGCGGTATCCTTTCCCAGTGACATCAGGGGTAGGAAGGCACGTATTGTATTGTTGCCATCGAGGAAAAAAGATGGGGTTTATATCATATTGCATGAGTTTATCCCTCTACATCATGTCATCCTTCTTAATGTGTTACTCTGTTCTTTATGAACTTAATACTCTAGATGCATGTTGGATAGCGGTCGATGTGTGGAATAATAGTAGTAGATGCATGTAGGAGTCGGTCTAATTGTCATGGACATGATGCCTATATACATGATCATGCCTAGATAATCTCATAATTATTCGCTTTTCTATCAATTGCTCGACAGTAATTTGTACACCCACCGTAATACTTATGCTATCTTGAGAGAAGCCACTAGTGAAACCTATGGCCCCTGGGTCTATCTTTTATCATATGAGCTTTCAATCTACTTTTATTTGCATCTTTACTTTTCCTATCTATATCTTAAAGATACCAAAAATATTTACCTTATCATATTATCTCTATCAGATCTCACTTTCGCAAGTGGTCGTGAAGGGATTGACAATCCCTTTATTGCGTTGGTTGCGAGGTTCTTGTTTGTTTGTGTAGGTGTGTGGGACTTCTAAGGACCCTCCTACTGGATTGACACCTTGGTTCTCAAAAACTGAGGGAAATACTATGCTACTTTGCTGCATCACCCTTTCCTCTTCAAGGAAAACCAACACAAGCTCAAGACGTAGCAAGAAGGATTTCTGGCGCCGTTGCCGGGGAGGTCTTCGCTCAAGTCAAGACATACCAAGTACCCATCACAAAGTCATCTCCCTCGCATTACAGTATTTGCCATTTGCCTCTCGTTTTCCTCTCCCGCACTTCACCCTTGCCGTTTTATTCGCCCTCTCTTTCTCAATCTCCTCTCTTTTTCGCTTGTCTTCTTGTGTGCCTGTTTGCCCTTATGGCTTTGCTTAAGAACACCGACCTTCATCTTAGAAGGTTGGAAGAGATTGAATCGAACGTTAGAAGTTTTATGACTTTACAATTTGAGCATAATAGTTTCTTCAGAAAAGATCTTAAAGAACAAAAAAGCTTTATGGAGTATATGAACAAAGAGCTTGATGATATGTCTAAAGAATTTTATGGTTTGAATTCTCAAATTACTCGTCTTGAAAAATCAATAGCCCAAATTTCTGATAAGAAAGCCACCTTGGTCAATAAAATGGCTGCCAAACCAGAAGGATTAGGGGAAAATAATAATGAAGATCTAAAAGTTATTGATGTGTCCCCTATTAAATCTTTGTTTTGCAATATGAATCTTAATAATGATGGGACTGGAGATGAGTCAACTTTAGTTAAAAGGCGTCCCAATTATTCAGAGTTTTTAGATCTTAATGCTTAATTTGGTAAAAGTGGAATTGGAGAGGTCAAGACTTTAAATAGCATTGAACCCACAATATTGGATTTCAAGGAATTTAATTATGATAATTGTTCTTTAATAGATTGTATTTCCTTGTTGCAATCCGTGTTGAATTCTCCCCATGCTTATAGTCAAAATAAAGCTTTTACCAAACATATTGTTGATAATTATGTGCCCGTAGAAATTTGGAAGTTTCTATACCTAGAAAACTTTATGATGAGTGGGAACCTACCATAAATATTAAAATTAAAGATCATGAGTGTTATGCTTTGTGTGATTTGGGTGCTAGTGTTTCCACTATCCCGAAAACTTTATGTGATATTCTAGGTTTCCATGATCTTGATGATTGCTCTTTAAATTTGCACCTTGCGGATTCCACCATTAAGAAACCTATGGGAAGAATCAATGATGTTCTTATTATTGCAAATAGGAATCATGTGCCCGTAGATTTTATGGTTCTTACATAGATTGCAATATTTCATGTCCTATTATTCTTGGTAGACCTTTCCTTAGAACGATTGGTGCGATTATTGATATGAAGGAAGGGAATATTAGATTCCAATTTCCATTAAGGAAAGGCATGGGGCACTTTCCAAGAAAGAAAGTCAAATTACCTTATGAATCTATCATGTGAGCTACTTATGAATTGAGTGCCAAAGATGGCACAACTTAGATCTATCCTCGCTTTTATGCCTAGCCTGGTGCTTTTATTGATGGCTATATCATTTAACTTAGTAAGATGTGCCACAACAGTTTCAGATTCATAGCCATAGAAAGGATCAGATTCAACCAAAGTAATTATATCTGGATCAACAGAAAATTCATAATAATCCTTATCGGGAACACAGATAGGTGAAGTAGCAAAAGCAGGGTCGGGTCTCATTCTATCTCTAAGAGATTCTTTACTCCATTTAACTAGCAACCTCTTAAGTTCGTATCTATCCTGGCAAGCAAAAATAGCTGCAGAAGATTCTGCATCAAAAAGATAACCCTCAGGAATAGCAGGCATATTTTCATCATCACTCTCATCATCGTATTCAGATTCAATAATTTCTCTTTCTCTAGACCTAGCAATTTGCTCATCAAGAAATTTACCAAGGGGTACAGTATTATCAAGCATAGAAGTAGTTTCATCATAAGTATCATGCATAGCAGAAGTGGCATCATCAATAACATGCGACATATCAGAATTCATAGCAGTAGCAGGTTTAGGTGTCGCAAGCTTACTTATAACGGAAGGAGAATCTAGTGCAGAGCTAGATGGCAGTTCCTTACCTCCCCTCATAGTTGAGGGAAAAATAGTAGTTCAATCATCTTTCAAGTTCTTAATAGTGTCTTGCAGATATAAATCCCAAATGACTCAAAGAATAGAGCTATGCTCCCCAGCAACGGCGCCAGAAAAAGGTCTTGATAACCCACAAGTATAGGGGATCGCAACAGTTTTCGAGGGTAGAGTATTCAACCCAAATTTATTGATTCGACACAAGGGGAGCCAAAGAATATTCTCAAGTATTAGCAGCTGAGTTGTCAATTCAACCACACCTGGAAACTTAGTATCTGCAGCAAAGTGTTTAGTAGCAAAGTAATATGATAGTGGTGGTAACGGTAACAAAAGTAAAGACAGGAGAAGTAATGTTTTTGGTATTTTGTAGTGATTGTAATAGTAACAATGGAAAAGTAAATAAGCGAGAACTAGTATATGGAAAGCTCGTAGGCACCGGATTAGTGATGGATAATTATGCCGGATGCGGTTCGTCATGTAACAGTCATAACATAGGGTGACACAGAACTAGCTCCAATTCATCAATGTAATGTAGGCATGTATTCCGTATATAGTCATACGTGCTTATGGAAAAGAACTTGCATGACATCTTTTGTCCTACCCTCCCATGGCAGCGGGGTCCTATTGGAAACTAAGGGATATTAAGGCCTAGTTTTAATAGAGAATCGGAACAAAGCATTAGCACATAGTGAATACATGAACTCCTCAAACTATGGTCATCACCGGGAGTGTTCCCGATTATTGTCACTTCGGGGTTGCCGGATCATAACACATAGTAGGTGACTATAGACTTGCAAGATAGGATCAAGAACTCACATATATTCATGAAAACATAATAGGTTCAGATCTGAAATCATGGCACTCGGGCCCTAGTGACAAGCATTAAGCATAGCAAAGTCATAGCAACATCAATCTCAGAACATAGTGGATACTAGGGATCAAACCCTAACAAAACTGACTCGATTACATGATAAATCTCATCCAACCCATCACCGTCCAGCAAGCCTACGATGGAATTACTCACGCACGGCAGTGAGCATCATGAAATTGGTGATGGAGGATGGTTGATGATGACGACGGCGACGAATCCCCCTCTCCGGAGCCCCGAACGGACTCCAGATTAGCCCTCCCGAGAGAGACTAGGGCTTGGCGGCGGCTCCGTATCGTAAAACACGATGATTTCTTCTCTCTGATTTTTTTCTCCTCGAAAGCCAATATATGGAGTTGGAGTTGGCGTCGGAGGGCCACCAAGGGGCCCACGAGGTAGGGGGCGCGCCCAGGAGGGGGGGGGGCGCCCACCCTCGTGGACAGGGTGTGGGCCCCCTGGCCTTCATCTTTGGCGAGGATTTTTTATTATTTTTTCTAAGATGTTCCGTGGAGTTTCAGGTCATTCTGAGAACTTTTATTTTCTGCACATAAAACAACATCATAGCAATTCTGCTGAAAACAGCGTCAGTCCGGGTTAGTTCCATTCAAATCATACAAGTTAGAGTCCAAAACAAGGGCAAAAGTGTTTGGAAAAGTAGATACGACGGAGACGTATCAATGATCTATTTGATACTTGATAATTGTTTTGAGATATGGAGGTAGTGATATTAGAGTCATGCTAGTTGGGTGATCATGAATTTAAAGAATGCTTGTGTTGAAGTTGGCAAGTCCCATAGCATGCACGTATGGTAAAAGTTGTGTAACAAATTTGAAACATGAGGTGTTCTTAGATTGTCATCCTTATGAGTGGCGGTCGGGGACGAGCGATGGTCTTTTCCTACCAATCTACCCCCCTAGGAGCATGCGCGTAGTGCTTGGTTTTTGATGACTTGTAGATTTTTGAAATAAGTATATGAGTTATTTATGACCAATGTTGAGTCCATGGATTATACGCACACTTACCTTTCCATCATTGCTAGCCTCTTCGATACCGTGCATTGCCCTTTCTCACCTTGAGAGTTGGTGCAAACTTCGCCGGTGCATCCAAACCCCGTGATACGATACGTTCTATCACACATAAACCTCCTTATATCTTCCTCAGAACAGCCACCATACCTACCTACTATGGCATTTCCATAGCCATTCCGAGATATATTGCCATGCAACTTTCCACCGTACCATTCATCATCATGACACGCATCATCATTGTCATATTGCCTTGCATGATCATGTAGTTGACATCGTATTTGTGGCAAAGCCACCATTCATAATCTTTCATACATGTCACTCTTGATTCATTGCCCATCCTGGTACACCGCCGGAGGCATTCATATAGAGTCAAACTTGTTCTAGTCTTGAGTTCTAATTCATGAGTTGTAAATAAATAGAAGTGTGATGATCATCATTATTAGAGCATTGTCCCCAAATAAAAAAAAAGAAAGGCCAAATAAAAAAAGAAAAAAAAGAAGAAAGGCCAAAAAAAGAAAGGCCCAAAAATAAAATAAAAAGGAAAATAAAATAAAATAAAAAAGGGGCAATGTTACTATCCTTTTCCACACTTGTGCTTCAAAGTAGCACCATGTTCTTCATATAGAGAGTCTCATATGTTATCACTTTCATATACTAGTGGGTTTCATTATAGAACTTGGCTTGTATATTCCTACGATGGGCTTCCTCAAAATGCCCTAGGTCTTCGTGAGCAAGCAAGTTGGATGCACACCCACTTAGTTTCTTTTGTTGAGCTTTCATACATTTATAGCTCTAGTGCATCCATTTCATGGCAGTCCCTACTCCTCATGTTTACATCAATTGATGGGCATCTCCATAGCCCGTTGATTATCCTCGTCAATGTCAGACTTTCTCTTTTTTTGTCTTCTCCACACAACCTCCATCATCATATTCTATTCCACCCATAGTGCTATATCCATGGCTCACGCTCGTGTATTGCGTGAAAGTTGAAAAACGTTTGAGATTACTTAAGTACGAAACAATTGCTTGGCTTGTCATCGGGGGTGTGCAAGATGAGAGCATTTTTGTGCCACTAAAATGAACCATAACCTAACTATATGATTTTGGAGGGATTAACTTTCTTTAGCCATGTTATTTTAAGAAGACATGATTGCTTTGATTAGTATGCTTGAAGTATTACTATTTCTTATGTCAATATGTACTTTTATTTTGAATCATTTGGATCCGAACATTCATACCACAATAAAGAAAGTTACATTGAGAATTATGCTAGGTAGCATTCCACATCAAAAATTCTGTTTTTATCATTTACCTACTCGAGGACGAGCAGGAATTAAGCTTGGGCATGTTTGATACGTCTTCAACGTATCTATAATTTTTTATTGTTCCATGCTATTATGTTACCCGTTTTGGATGTTTATGGGCTTTACTTTACACATTTATATCATTTTTGGGACTAACCTGCTAACCGGAGGCCCAGCCCGAATTGCTGTTTTTTGCCTATTTCAGTATTTCGAAGGAAAGGGATATCAAACAGAGTCCAAACGGAATGAAACCTTCGGGAGCGATCTTTTTGGAACAAACGGGATCCAGGAGACTTAGAGTGGACGTCAAGCAACAGAGGAGGCGGCCACGAGGGTGCCCGGCGTGCCCCCTACAGGTGGGCGCGCCCCCCACCCTCGTGGGCCCCTCGAGCATCCACCGACCTACTTCTTCATCCTATATATACCCTCGTACCCTGAAACCATCAAGGAGCACCACGAAAAACTATTTCCACCGCCGCAACCTTCTGTATCCGCGAGATCCCATCTTGGAGCCTTCGCCGGCGCTCCGCCGGAGGGGGAATCGACCACGGAGGGCCTCTACATCATCTCCAAGGCCCTTCCATTGAGTTGTGAGTAGTTTACCGCAGACCTTCGTGTCCATAGTTATTAGCTAGATGGCTTCCTCTCTCTCTTTGAATCTCAATACAAAGTTCTCCTCGATCTTCTTGGAGATCTAGTCGATGTAACTCTTTTTGTGGTGTGTTTGTCGAGATCCGATGAATTGTGGGTTTATGATCAAGTTTATCTATGAGAAATATTTGAATCTCCTCTGAATTCTTTTATGTGTGATTAAGTTATCTTTGCAAGTCTCTTCGAATTATCAGTTTGGTTTGGCCTACTAGATTGATCTTTCTTGCATTGGGAGAAGTGCCTATCTTTGAGTTCAATCTTGTGGTGTCCTTTCCGAGTGACAGCAGGGGCAGCAAGGCACGTATTGTATTGTTACCATCGAGGATAAAAAGATGGGGTTTATATCATATTGCATGAGTTTATCCCTCTACATCATGTCATCTTTCTTAATGCATTACTCTGTTCTTTATGAACTTAATACTCTAGATGCATGCTGGATAGCGGTCGATGTGTGGAGTAATAGTAGTAGATGCAGGCATGAGTTGGTCTACTTGTCACGGACGTGATGCCTATATACATGATCATGCCTAGATAATCTCATAATTATTCGCTTTTCTATCAATTGTTCGACAATAATTTGTTCACCCACCGTAATACTTATGCTATCTTGAGAGAAGCCACTAGTGAAACCTATGGCCCCGGGTCTATCTTTTATCATATGAGCTTTCAATCTACTTTTATTTGCATCTTTACTTTTCCTATGTATATCATTAAAATACCAAAAATATTTATCTTATCATATTATCTCTATCAGATCTCACTTTTGCAAGTGGCCGTGAAGGGATTGACAACCCCTTTATTGCGTTGGTTGCGAGGTTCTTGTTTGTTTGTGTAGGTGCGTGGGACTTCTGAGGAGCCTCCTACTGGATTGATACCTTGGTTCTCAAAAACTGAGGGAAATACTTACGCTACTTTGCTGCATCACCCTTTCCTCTTCAAGGAAAACCAACGCAAGCTCAAGACATAGCAATCTACCACGAGATCGTAATGGCTAAACCCTAGAAGTCTAGCCTATGAGGTTATGATTGTTGTGGCTAAACCCTAGAAGTCTAAACCCTCTGGTTTATATAGACACCGGGGGGGGACTAGGGTTGTACAAAGTCGGTTACAAAGAAAGGAATCTACATATCCGAATCGCCAAGTTTGCCTTCCACACAAAGGAGAGTCCCATCCGGACATGGGACAAAGTCTTCTATCTTGTATCTTCATAGTCCAACTGTCCAGCCAATGTGTTGGGGATATAACTATTTGTGTAAGCCGCCCAGGAGGGGCCGGGTTACGCAAAGAAGACTCACCAGAAAGAAGCCCAAGATCAAGCATGAAGATGTCGGTTCAATAAAGGGCTTAAGGCCCACAGGCGACTTAAGGCCCGTTGTAGCAAACTGCCACAATGGCATGACTTGTATCATAAGGTAGATTTAACTAGTCATCGAGCCGGACACTGTTTATAAGCTAGCCCGGACTCTGTAAGCCAGAGGGCGTCAACCCGTGTATATAAGGGAACGACCTACTGGCGGCATAGGGCAAGAAACAACTCATCGAGAGCTGGGCATAGCGTATCTCGCTCCCTGGTCATCGAAACATCAATACCAACCCAACTAGACGTAGGCCTTACCTTCATCGTAAGGGGCCGAACTAGTATAAACCTCTCGTGTCCCTTGTCCCGATTAACCCCTTCAAGCTTCCTAGTTGCGATGGCTCCACAAATAAGTCCTTTCACGAGGACATCTGACGTGACAATTCCACGACAGTTGGCGCCCACCGTGGGGCCATCGCACGGTGGATTTGAGTTCTTGAAGGGCAACTTCGAAGGGCTCAAGGGATACGTAGTGGGACGGATGACCAAGAGTCGTCGCGGCAAGATCTACATCGACGACTAAGGCTGGGGCCCCAACACCGGCTCAATTGAGTACGGGTACCGGGTCCCCTTCGGCGGAATCCACGTCTTCATCGGCCAGATTGGTGAGCCGGGCCCTGAGCCGGACAACTGCACCGACCTCGTCAAGACGGCTCAGCGTGCAAGGAAGGCCCGAGTTCAACCGGTAATGAAGCGTGCCTTCGTGGGCTGCATCCATGGAGAGGGACTCTTTGAAGGATCTGAAGATGGTGGTGAGACGACCGTCCACTCGGGCGATGATTCGTCCGCCGGTTCAACAGATTCATTATACCAAGTCCAAGACAGCGTGCTCGGGGGCTGTTCCGATGGCACTAGTATTCCGGACCCCTATGAGCCGCTGAGATGGGAAGAAGTCTTCATGGCTGGGACTCAACCCGACCAAAATTCTACGGCCGCTACGACAATAACATCCGGAACAGGGGCAGCCGGAGCAGGAGGCCCCGTGCGCCCGCCGGCTCAGGTGCTGATAGACCTCATGGACAAGCTTACGGCCCTGTAAACCGCCACGGTTATCCCTGCAAACAAGGATGAGCATGACGCGGAGGTGGCTCGGGTGCGTGAGGAAATAGCTCAGGCCAAGGAGGCCTTAGCAGCTGAGGACACTAGATTAGCCATGGAGCGGGCGGCTCTAGATGCCCGGGTGCAGCGGCTACAGTCAGAAGCTTACCAGCTCACGATGAGCTTAAACGCGTCCAATGAGGTGATGAGGAGGAGACATCAGAAAACCCAGTCCCGTTTACCTCCGAACTACGACCCTTGGGTGCTTTTTGCTACACCCGGAGTCGGCCCAAGTAACCCGCCAGAGACCAATCAGTTTATGACAGCCAGAGCAGGAGGACCGGCTCAGCCTCGAGAGATGCCACCTCCTCATGTGAGCATGGCACCACCGCGTTATGTGTCGATGCCGCCGGGTCACTTTTCCAACCCCATGGAGAACTTAATCGCGGCTTCGGCCCGTTTGGTGGATCTTCCCGTGGACGGTGATAACCCGACAGCGGTGGAGACCCGGAGGGTCAGAGAGCTTCTCCAGATGGCCCTGGCTCAGCAAGAGACCTATTCTTACAGCAGGGACAGGATTCATTCAACTCCCCCACCTTGGTTAGCGCCGCCTCGTCAAAACCGGAGCCCGAGTTACAGCAGGCACATGGAATCTGAAGCTTTGTCAAGCAACGCTCAGCGCCGTAACCAACCCGGTGGATATAACCCGGTGCAAGACCGAGTACGCCAGGAGAACGAGCAGGCGTCTCAGCTAGCGGCTCAATAGGCGGCTCATCAGGATTTTCCAGAGAATCCGACGACTTCTGTTGAGACGGGAGTAGCCACTAGAACCGGTGGTGTTCCTTGTTTGGTACCGGCTTTGTGTAACGTGCGCCTACCCAAGGACTTCAAGGGACCTCGAAAAGTGCCGAACTACACGGCCGACTTATAGCCCGGAGCATGGATCGAGAGTTATGAAAAGGCCATGGAGCTATTGGAAGTCAGCGATGCGGCAATGGCTAAGTATTTCACCATGATGTTAGATGGAACGACCCAGTCTTGGTTAAAGGGTTTGCCACCCAATTCTATTGGTTCATGGGCAGAGTTAAAAGCTCGTTTCATCTAGAACTTCAAGGACACCTGTAAGCAATCTATGTCGACCGTGGACTTGACGAATTGTAAGCAGGAGGAGGGTGAATCCACCACTCATTGGGTACACCGGGTCAAGGAGATAATACATTCATCTGACAAGATGGATGCCGGCTCTGCAGTCCTCATGTTGGAGAAGAATTGCCGCTTTGAGCCGCTGCGGCAGAAACTGGGGCGCCTTAAGCGTGATTGCAATGATATGGGTACGCTGATGGTGGCTTTAGTCAAATATGCCGACTCTGATAGTACCAAGGATCCCGCGTCTGATGAGGAAAAGGCCGGGAAGGGAAAAAAGAATGGCAATGGAAAGGGTCAGCAGAATAACCCGGTGAATCAAGGAGGCAATAAGTGTAAGGCGGATGGTAACCCGGAATTTGTAGCCAACGCCAATGCACAGGGTAACAATAAAAGATGTAAGGGCAAGCCGCCCCCTCGATCTGGCGGGTCAGGCCCATCTCTTGAGCAGCTACTCAATGAGCCCTGCCCGAGACACGACACCCGGGAGCGGCCCGCCACCCACCTGTGGAAAGATTGCGCGATCATGAAGGCGTTTAAGAATTCCAACACCTTTGATGGCAATCATGGGTCTGGCGGCGGCTCAGGGGCTGGCGGTTTTCATGGCCCGGGTGGTGGTTCAAGTTCCGGCTTTCAGGGGCATCAAGGCGGCTATAATCAATAGCAGTCTGGTCAAGGAGAGCAGCAACAGCAGCAGTCGGGTTATCAAAGCAATCCGAAGCAGTTGAATAGTGGGCAGTATCACGTGTTTACCACTAGCTTATGCAAACGCGACCAGAAGGTTCATAAGAGGGCCGTGAATACTGTTGAGCCGGCAGTTCCTCGTTACTTGAGGTGGTCAGAACAGACCATCGTATGGAGCAGAGAAGATCACCCTCCACGGGTCGATAATCCGGGTCAGTTAGCCTTGGTGGTAGCACCTCAGGTTGGTGGATATAAATTCACTAAGGTACTCATGGATGGAGGTAGTAGCATCAATATCCTCTACTATGAGACCTTTCGACGCATGGGGTTGACTGATAAGAATTTGAGAACATCCAACACTGTTTTCCATGGAGTGGTTCCTGGCAAGTCGGCTTACCCAGTTGGCAAGATTGAATTGGAGGTGGCCTTTGGAGATGAGTATGACTCCAGGGCTGAGAAATTGACGTTTGAGGTGGTTAAAATCAGAAGTCCATATGACACTCTATTTGGGCGGCCGGCTTATGCTAAGTTCATGGCGCAGCCATGTTACGTTTATTTACAGCTCAAGATGCCGGGTCACAAGGGCACCATCATTGTGCATGGGAGTCAAAAAGTGGTCTTGGAGTGTGAAGAAGGCGACGCGGCTTATGCTGAGTCTGCCTGTGCCGCGGAGGAGCTCAAATTTTATCAAGACAATGTTGACCCGGCGGATATGACCTCCCTAAAGAAGCCAACTACTGAGCATGACCCAGCGTTGAAGTTTAAATCGTCCGCTGAGACAAAGCTTGTTGAGTTTACCCCAGGCGATTCTTCTAAGCAGTTCAGTATCAGTACCAATTTGGATCCTAAATAGGAAAGCGCGCTCATCGAGTTCATCCGTGAGAACCGGGACATCTTTGCACGGAAACCTTCTGACATGCCAGGTGTACCAAGGGAACTCGCTGAGCACACTCTCAATATTGATCCGAAGTATAAGCCGGTCAGGCAGTTTCTCTGACGGTTCAACGAAGAGAGACGAAAAGCTATTGGGGAAGAGGTCGCCCGGCTCTTAGCGGCCGGGTTTATTGTTGAAGTTTTTCACCCGGAGTGGTTGGCTAACCCAGTGCTTGTACTCAAGAAGAACGACACTTGGCGGATGTGTGTGGATTACATGGACTTAAACAAGGCTTGTCCAGCTGATCCCTTTGCTCTCCCCTGTATTGATCAAATCATTGATGCTACAGCGGGTTGTGAACGTTTGAGCTTCTTGGATGCTTACTCTCGTTATCATCAGATCAAAATGGCAGTTAAGGACCAGGAGAAGACAACTTTCATCACTCCGTTTGGAGCCTTCTGTTATGTATCTATGTCGTTTGGACTCAAGAGTGCCAGGCGACTTATCAGCGATGTGTGCAGAACTGTCTACACGATCAAATCGGGCGTAATGTTCATGCTTATGTAGATGACATCATGGTGAAATCAAGAGAAAAGGAAACCTTGATATCCGACTTGAAGGAGACCTTTGGTAATCTCTGGGTTTATAAGATGATGCTTAATCCGGCCAAGTGTGTGTTTGGTGTACTTGCAGGCAAGCTCTTGGGTTTTCTGGTATCAAACAGAGGCATTGAAGCTAATCCGGAGAAGATTAAGGCAATTACCTCTCTGGCTAAACCGGCGTGCATCAATGATGTCCAGCAACTGGCGGGTCGTGTTGCCGCTTTGAGCCTGTTCATAAGCCGGTTAGGTGAGAAGGCCCTACCACTGTATCAGATGATGAAGAAAACTGACACTTTTGTCTGGAGTGATGCTGCAGATGCTGCCTTTGAAGACTTGAAGAGGCAATTGTCTGAACCACCGGTTCTTGCAGCTCCCATTGATAAAGAGCCGTTGTTGTTATACGTGGCTGCTAATTCACGAGCCGTCAGTGTTGCCATCGTGGTGGAGCGTAAGGAAGCTGGCAAGGAGCATCCGGTTCAGCGGCCGGTTTACTACATTAGTGAGGTGCTCATTGAGTCTAAGCAAAGATATCCACATTGGCAGAAACTTGTTTACGGAGTGTTTATGGCCAACCGGAAGTTGAAGCAGTACTTTCAAAGTCATCCCATAACTGTGGTAAGTTCTGCCCCCTTGGGAGACATCATCCAGAATAGGGAGGCCACAGGACGAGTCGCCAAGTGGGCTATCGAGCTTGGACCTCATGGTTTGAAATATATGCCGCGTACTGCTATTAAATCTCAAGCCTTAGTGGACTTTATCAATGACTGGACAGAGTTGCAGGCACCCGAGGAGAAGCTGGATAACACATATTGGACTATTCACTTTGATGGGTCCAGGCAGTTAGAAGGCTCGGGGGCTGGAGTTGTTTTAACCTCCCCTCGAGGTGACAAATTTTGTTACGTGCTCCAGCTTATGTTTCCTTGTACTAACAATGCAGCTGAGTACGAGGCCTTACTCCATGGTCTCCAGATTGCCAAAGAGATGAATTTGAGCCGGGTAAGGTGCTTAGGCGACTCAGATCTCGTGGCCCAACAGGTATCAGGCAAGTGGGACTCCAAGGATCCTCTCATGGCAGCTTATCATCGTGAAGTAGATGCTGTGACTGGGCATTTCAAGGGTTATCAAGTGGAGCACATTGATTGAAGGAAAAATGAGGCGGCTGATACTTTAAGCCGGCTGGGATCTCAACGTAAGCCGGTGCCACCTAACATCTTTCTCGATATTTTGCATAACCCTTCTGTCAAGGTGCCTACCGAGGAAGAACTAGTGGTGCCCGACCCAGAGGCTCAGCTGGTGGCAGCTCTTCACGTTATCCCGGATTGGACAGTGCCATATTTGGCCTATATGACCCGGGGGGAGTTGCCGGAGGATGAGACTTTGGCGAGATAAATTGTCAGGTGGTCCAAATCCATGACGATTGTTAATGGTGAGTTGCATCATTGCAGTGTAACAGGGGCGTTTCAATGCTGTGTGTCGCCTACGGAGGGACAAGAGATACTTCATGAGATTCATGAAGGAGATTGTGGTCATCATGCCGGCCCAAAATCTCTTATGGCCAAGGCTTTCCGTCATGGTTTCTACTGGCTGACGGCTCATGCTGATGCGGAGGATCTGGTCAGTAAGTGTGACGGTTGTCAAAAGTTCTCACGACGAGCTCATGTGCCGGCTCAATAATTGAGGATGATCCCAATCAGTTGGCCGTTCGCGGTCTGGGGGCTTGACATGGTTGGGCCTTTCAAGAGGTCTAAGGATAAAAAGACACATCTCCTGGTGGCAGTGGATAAGTTTACAAAGTGGGTTGAGGCAGAGCCAGTCAGTAAGTGTGATGTAGCCACAGCGGTTCAGTTCATGAAAAAGGTGATCTTTCGTTTTGGTTTCCCACATAGCATTATAACTGATAATGGCACTAATCTCTCCAAGGGTTCCATGGAAGAGTTCTGTCAACGAGAACATATCCGGCTTGATGTGTCGGCTGTTGCTCATCCTCAATCCAATGGTCAAGCAGAAAGAGCTAATCAAGAGATCCTGAAGGGTATCAAGCCCCGGCTCTTTGTCCCCTTACAACGGACTCTGGGTTGTTGGGTGGAGGAGTTACCTTCTGTGCTGTGGAGCATCAACACTATGCCTAACAGATCTACAGGCTACACACCTTTCTTTATGGTGTACGGTGCAGAGGCGGTCCTGCCAAGTGACATCCGGCACGATTCACCCCGCGTGGCGGCTTATGTTGAGGCTGACAACGAAAAAGCTCGTCAGGATGCACTTGACTTGTTGGATGAGGAGCGAGACTTGGCAATAGCCCGCTCAGCGATTTATCAACAAGACCTGTGCCGCTATCACAGCCGCCGGGTTAGGAGCAGAACCTTTTAGGAAGGCGATTTGGTGCTCCGGCTCATCCAGGATCAGTCTGACATGCACAAGCTATCCCCACCTTGGGAAGGACCCTTTGTGGTCAGCAAGAATTTGCACAACGGATCATACTACCTCATCGATGTTCGAGAACACAAAGAGTCACGTAAGTCGGAGGAGGAGACCCGCCGGCCGTGGAATATTGCTCATCTCCGGCCTTACTATACTTGAGCCACCGGCTCTCAAGATGTATATATTTTGACAATGTATATATTATATAAAGAAATAAAGCAGGACCTCTGTCCTTTTTACCCTCAAAGGTTTATGTGTCTTCTTTATCAGGTGGTGGAAACAACTAACAGGGAGCGGATCACATTTGAATCCGGCTTTCCCTTTGGTCTGGCTTATGATCATATCTGAATCTAGTCATGGTCAATTGGGGGCTTCCTGTTCAAACATAGGTCGTATTCGAACCAAAGAGAACATAGTTGTCGGTACCCACTTGATCGGCATATTGCCAAACCCACTTGGGGGCTTCTTGATCATATTTGAATCACAGCTTAACCCCTTTGGGTCTGACGTGGATCGTATTCGAATCAGCGTCATTAAACAACTCTTATGGTCACTTCGGGGCTTCCTGTTCAAACATAGGTCGTATTCGAACCAAAGAGAACATAGCTGTCATACCCACTTGATCGGCATCGCCAAAGCCACTGGGGGCTATATGATCGTATCTGAATCTTAGCTTAACCCCTTTGGAACAGTTTACTGATCGTATTCGAATCAGAAGCCTGTGAATGTTGTTTATTGTCCATCATAAGCATAATTATTTTGACTATCTTGAGACCTTCTAGAAAGCATTATGAGATGGTTTTTGTCTCTTCCGGTTTAATATTGGTCCCCCGAGGTTGTTAAGTACCAGGTGAACATCATATAAGTAGGAAAGATTATCAAAGGGATCGCAGGTATGCTATTATGATTATGCTTAACAAATATAGTCATAAACCGGCATGTATATTATGTCTTTGGTTCGTGTTTCGGGTTATCAATACTTTATGTGACCCCCGACGCGGTAAACCGCCAAGAGAATTTTGCTTGTTTTATGTGCAGGATAAGGCAAGCAAATTTAAACGTCAAGGAAATAAAAGATCAACATAAGCCGGAAATATATAGCGATGGTGGCTTACGAAAGTGTTAATCTCTAGGAACATGCGCGAAGGCATGACAAACATTGAGAAGTTTTTTCTGCCCTATTACAAGACTCCCCGAGTCTGAATAAATGAAGCATTGTTTTTTGCAAAACGCCTGGCGATTCATTCCTTCGGCGGGCTTCAAGATTCCGGGTCATCCTTCTCCGCCTCTCCGTCGGTTGCTTTGTCCTGGAAGGTTGACGAGGCCCAGTCAATGCCACTCAAGGCTTCCAACTCAGCTTCATCATCTATTAAACCGGCTGGGTCCACTTCTGGGGCAAAAGTATGCTTACGCGTTGGAGGGATCAGGCTGACTTGATCATATGGAGTGTTTGGAATTCTCCGGTTCTCACTGTCATAGCCCGGAGAGTACTTGGTGAGGTCAGTAGGGTAGCCACGGGACGTATGACTTTGACGCAGGCGGTGAAATCATGATCATCAAATACGGTATCCTCCTCCTTCAGACTCGAGTATCCAAGAGCAAGGTCGGCCGGGTCTAGTTCTGGAATCCATGCCTTTGCCCGGCTCAATGCGGCTACGGCCCCGGCTCTTGAAGATGCCCGCCTTAAATCCAGGATCCGCTGAGGTAGCACAGCGAGACACTTCAACACGTCTTGCAGAAGGTGGGGAGTGGTATTTGATAAGGCTATGATGGCCAAGGCACGTTGTGACCCGGTGTATAGTTGCTCCACTAGAGTGTAAATCGCCTTAAGTTTGATCAGCATGTTCTGCTTGAGGTTGGTGCTCCTGGGGCCTGTGTGTTTACAAGTATAACAGTGAGCCGGAGATAACGGTTACAATAGTCATCAAAAGATTACAATGTTTGAGGTTATGTACAATAAATTACCGAAGATGGCTGAGACCATTTGAGATATCTGCCGTTTTAAGTCGGATAGCTCGGTTGTTGCTTTTGCAAGAGATGCTTCTGCCGTCTCGGCCTGGGTCACCAGTGAAGCTTTCTCATCAGCCCAGATTTTCTTCTCTGACTCAAAATTCTTCTTCAACTTCTCTTGTTCAGAGACACTGAATTCAAATTTGGAGTTGGCCTTTTGAGTTTCAAGTTCTTGAGTTTTCAGCCGACTCTTCAGGTCAGCAAGCTCTGACTCAAATTGACTTATGGTGGCCTGCACCGATACTGGGTTATGGTAAGGATCATGGTAAGGTAACGTTAAAGTCCCAAGTACTTTGCAAGCAAAGGTTCTTAAAACTTGGGGGCTAATGTATGTTACAGAATTTTTTAATCTACAAATCCGAGTCATGCATATTAAGTCCCAAGCATTTTACAAGTAAAGATACTTGGCACTTGGGGGCTAATGTATATTGCAAGTTCAAACTATCATGTTATAACCGGGTTAATATATTCTCTTTAAACCGGACAAACCAACAGTAAGCATATTTCTAAGTCTACAGCATATTTATTCATAAGCAATAGACTTGGGGGCTGGTACAGTAAGTAAGATTCAGGAAAATAGCATAAATTATACCTCAGACTTGTGCTGTATTTGTTTCACCATGTCAATTTCCAGGTCACGACTGTTATGCACTTGATTCATATAGCCCGAGACTATATCACCAATACTTAAGTGAGTATAATCAGTAGTGTCCAGCTTGGCCTTTCGGTGTTCAATGAGTTCTTCCTTGGCAGTGCATTTGGCAAGAACAGTCGGCCGCCCTGGCTCAACAAACTGACTTTTCAGAATCTCAACTTCTAGATCATTTGTCTTGACCGGGCTAGGAGCTTCCGGGTTATCAGAGCTATTGAGAGTCTCTTCGGCAGGCGGATCAGAGGTTGGCACTGGAATATCAGAGGCCGGTTCAGGCGGTGGTTGATGAGAGGAACTGTCAGGAACAGACATGTCAAGCACCGGTTCAGTCACGACCGGGGTTTGGGACGGCTTATTCTTCTTTGCCCTCTTACTGGGCTTCACTTGCATGCTGTCAACAAAGGTAGAAGGGTGAATACAAAAGCACGAGTAAGGTAAAGCCTAAAGTAAATAAGGTTACATTACCCGGGACCAGTTTTGAAAGCCGACATGTTTGATTGCATAGACTCGCCGGAGGAAGGAGAGGTATCCTGATAATTGGAGTCAGATGAATTGAGAGGTTGGTGAATTAAACCCGCCAAAGGTAAAACAGAACGTAAATCGGAGATAACCTCAGTCCGACGCTTCCTAGTTACGTCAGGTAAGCCGGAGGAGAGCTCTGCATCCTTGTTGGTCCGGGTCTGCCTTCGGTTTTCAAGCTGTTGTTGCTTCAAAAGAAATTGAGGATCTTGATAAGCTAGAGGATGTGAAAATCTTACTTTCTGGGTCACCCTTCGGATTTTTTGCTTTGGCAAAGGCTCCGAGTCGGAGGAGATTATAGTTACCTCTTCGTCAACCGCCTGGTTGTTCCCCATATCTTCCTGAAAGGATAGAATGCCAATCAAGTAATGACAAAGGAGTTAAGAGAATTAAAAGGTTACCTCTTCATCATCCAAAGAAGTGTCATCCAATTTGAGTAAATCAGAAGCGCTGGGTTTCTTCTTCTTTGGAGTTCCCGTTTTGGCGGCTTTCCTTTCGGTTTTCCTGGCTGTCCTGGCTTGTTGAGCAGCCTCATGGTCATACTTGACCTTCCAGAAGTTATCATCGGCCTCTGAAAAAAGATAAGAAATTATGAGTACAAATAAGGCATAACGTAGCAAAGAGTATTTACTGAGGTTGATAACTCACTGCAGGGGCCGGGTTCTTCTTGCAGAAGGGAAGTAAGCCGAAGGCATTACTAGTTACTGTGCCCTCCTTTAGCAGTGACTGGGTCATAGCTTCCACTACATCATCTGGTAAATCGTCAGAGCTATGTCGCAGTGGGTCGTCCTTTTCGCCTGAGTAAGTACACATTAAGCCGGGATGGGGGCTTAACGGAAGTAATCACCAAGCGACCCAGACTCGAACCAGATCAATGCCGTTTAAGCCATTTCCCAAAAGAGCTTTGATCTTTTTGATGGTGGGATTGAGAGGCAGACGCTCAATAGCAGTTAGCTTATCCGCCAGTGAATGGTTGGACTCAAGGCGCAGAGCATGGAAGCCAGGCAGAGGGCTCTCGTCAGCCGGAAAAGTGTCCTGGCAATAGAACCACATCTAATTCCAATCTTTCGGATGACTCGGCAGTTCTGCATAAGAGAAAAGGCAATCTCTCCGCCGCTGGATTGAGATGCCGCCAAGTTCAAGACTGGGTCCGTTGGCACGTTCATTTTGCCGGGTCAAGTAGAAAAGCTCTCTGAACAAAAGCATATTTGGCTCCTCTCCCAAGTACACCTCGCAAAAGACTTGGAAATTGCAAATATTTGACACGGAATTGGGTCCAATGTCTTGAGGTCTAAGATCAAAGAAATTCAAAACCTCCCTGAAGAATTTTGAATCGGGAGGAGCAAATCCCCGGTTCATGTGATCCGTAAAAACAATCACCTCCCCTTCTTTGGGTTGGGGCTTCTCTTCAGACGGGTCAGGGGCACGATAAGACATGACCTCTTTCTTAGGCAGATGGCCAGACTTCACAAAGTCAGACAGTTTACTCCTTGTGACTGTGGATGGGACCCAATTACAGGTCACATGAGCCTTGGCCGCCTTAGGTGCCATGACGAAAATTGAGGCCTATGACAGAATAAGAGGTTCTGGTTCAAATTTAACCCGGAGGAAAATATTTAAAAACTAGTCAAGGTGGCAGCTTAAGAAGGGGCCTAATGATACGAGAATAACTATGCAACAGTATTTAAGCCGCTACATGTGTCAAAAGCAGTTCAAACTTCTTAAAAGTCATGAGAAGCAAGCAAGGTTCACAGATCAGTGTCATTTAACTAAACCGGCTACATGGACAGTTGTGTTTAAGTGTATTCGACAGAAGTAGTTTTCCGGGTGATACAAACATGTTTTACAATTTGCCACTGTTATTTTGGGATCAAAAAGCTGTTCTAACAAGAAAATTTTCTAGACCTAAGACTGTCGCAGATGAAGCTCAAGGGCTCGAATGGGGCCTCTGTGTGACAGAAAGGGATCTATTTACGTTCAAAATAAGTGCGGAATATCTACCGCACTAGTTTTTACCATCTTCAAGATCAAGAAGAGCGGGGGTGGTGAAATCTATGGAAGGATCCTAATGAACAGCGAAGAACGCGAAGAACTCGAAGGTCCTAATGTGGATCTAAGAAGCAGGGAAGAGGAGACTTACAGATGCAGGATTGCAGCGGAGGGTCGTTGCGTTTTTTTGGTCAAACCAAGTTGATGCAGCGGCCGGAGTTGGTGAAGACGAAGAGATCTGTGACGGTGTCGGCGGCGGAGCTCGAGCGACAGAGAAGCAGCGAGAGGAAGAGGATGACTGGAAGGAGGAGAATGGGAAGACCTAGGTCGCGCCTATTTATAAGGAAAGGATAACTAAGACGGCGCGAGAAACAAGGAGATAAAAGTTATTATCCAGCGGCCCCGATGCCTCGGTTTTCCGAACAGTCAGTAAAGGCAAAGATCCGTTGGAGGATACGATGAAATAAAGAATGAATTTAAGTAAGGATGACGTCAGGGTGGGTTAACACGGATCCAAAAGATGACATCATGGCGGGTTAAAGAAAACCTTTGCACAGTCAGAAGACTGAAGATTTACTTCTTAAGGTATTTTAAGATTGACATGAACAGGTTCAAATCAATCTGGGGCCTAATGTTGGGGATATAACTATTTGTGTAAGCCGCCCAGGAGGGGCCGGGTTACGCAAAGAAGACTCACTAGAAAGAAGCCCAAGATAAATCATGAAGATGGCGGTTCAATAAAGGGCTTAAGGCCCACATGCAATTTAAGGCCCGTTGTAGCAAACCGCCACAATGGCATGACTTGTATCATAAGGTAGATTTAACTAGTCACCGAGCCGGACACTGTTTATAAGCCGGTCGGGACTCTGTAAGCCAGAGGGCGTCAACCCGTGTATATAAGGGGACGACCTGCTGGCAGCATTGGGGAAGAAACAACTCATCGAGAGCCGGGCATAGCGTATCTCGCTTCCTGGTCATCGAAACATCAAAACCAACCCAACTAGGCGTAGGCCTTACCTTCATCGTAAGGGGCCGAACTAGTATAAACCTCTCATGTCCCAAGTCCCGATTAACCCCTTCAAGCTTCCTAGTTGCGATGGCTCCACAACTAAGTCCTTTCACGAGGACATCTGACGTGACAATTCTGCGACACAATGTATATAGTCCGGCTGTTCGAGGACCCCTTAGTCCAGGATTCCCTTAGTGTCTGTGTCCATATTCCACGTCTTCTCTTCCCATGTACATAATGCTTAACGGTTGTAAGCTCCAAGAAGTGAAGTTGCGGGTCGCCGACGAGGATAAGAGTAGAACATGGGACACAGTCCACATAGACACTAGGCATGTCCACGTCCATGTCGCATGTCCTATTCTTTGTCCCGAGAGTCTGTTGTGTGGACGTTGCCGATCAAGGTGAGGTCCATGAACAATATGGATGGGCCAGCCTCATGGTTGTTGTGGCCAAGCACGAACTGCACGGGGGTCATGACCGATGCGGAGCTACTGATGTCCATGATCGCATGCGCCTGCTCTACACCCGTCTCCATGTCGATCTCCATGAACATGGCGCCAGTCTCCGCTCGCAGGACGTGCAGCTGCCATCACTCGCAGCGGATGTTGCAGGCGCTGCACATGGACTTGTACGGTGCCCGCTCCTCATCCAGGAAGGCCAGATTCTCTGCCAACTAAATTTGCCATCCTCGACAAACATAAAGTACAATAAAAAAACCTTCTATTTGCCATGGTAAAAACAATCTAACATAAGATATATAGTGGAGTCCATTCATAATGTTACTTTTCTGAAACCCTAACCTATAAAGCGGCAATCTGATGCTATTCACTCCGTTAGTATCGCAAAGCCATCATACCGGTGCGACGCTAGCTCCCGTGACTCATTCGTCTCGTCTCATTTGCTCTCATGTTGTCTACAAAAGTCTTGGCAGAGTGTGTTGGGGAACGTTGCAGAAAATAAAAAAATTCTACACTTCACCAAGATCAATCTATGGAGTCATCTAGCAACGAGAGAGAGGAGTGCATCTACATACCCTTGTAGATCACGCGCGGAAGCGTTCAAGAGAACGGGGTTGAGGGAGTCGTACTCGTCGTGATCCAAATCACCAAAGATCCTAGTGCCGAATGGACTGCACCTCTGCATTCAACACATGTACGATTGGGGAAGACGTCTCCTCCTTCTTGATCCAGCAAGGGGAAGGGAGAGGTTGATGGAGATCCAGCAGCACGACGGCGTGGTGGTGGAAGTAGCGGTGATCTCGGCAGGGCTTCGCCAAGCTCAGCGAGAGGGAGAGGTGTTGCGGAGGGAGAGGGAGGCGCCAGGAGCAGGAGTGCGCAGCCCTCCCTCCCCTCTCTTTATATAGGGGCCCTGGGGGGGCGCCGACCCCCTAGAGATTGAATCTCAAGGGGGGGCGGCGGCCAAGGGGGGGAACTTGCCCCCCAAGCCAAGTGGGGCGCCCCCACCCCTAGGGTTTCCAACCCTAGGCGCAGGGGGAGGCCCAAGGGGGGCGCACCAGCCCACCAGGGGCTGGTTCCCCTCCCACTTCAGCCCATGGGGCCCTCCGGGATAGGTGGCCCCACCCGGTGGACCCCCGGGACCCTTCCGGTGGTCCCGGTACAATACCGGTGAACCCCGAAACTTTCCCGGTGGCCGAAAATGGACTTCCTATATACAATTCTTCACCTCCGGACCATTCGAGAACTCCTCGTGACATCCGGGATCTCATCCTGGACTCCGAACAACTTTTGGGTTACCGCATACTAATATCTGTACAACCCTAGCATCACCGAACCTTAAGTGTGTAGACCCTACGGGTTCGGGAGACACGCATACATGACCGGGACGATTCTCTGGTCAATAACCAACAGCGGGATCTGGATACCCATGTTGTCTGCCACATGCTCCTCTATGATCTCATCGGATGAACCACGATATCGAGGATTCAAGTAATCCCATATACAATTCCCTTTGTCAATCGGTACGTTACTTGCCCGAGATTCGATCGTCGGTATCCCAATACCTCGTTCAATCTCGTTACCGGCAAGTCACTTTACTCGTGCTGTAATGCATGATCCCGTGACCAAACACTTGGTCACATTGAGCTCATTATGATGATGCATTACCGAGTGGGCCTAGAGATACCTCTCCGTCATACGGAGTGACAAATCCCAGTCTCGATCCGTGTCAACCCAACAGATACTTTCGGGGATACCTGTAGAATACCTTTATAGTCACCCAGTTATGTTGTGACGTTTGGTACACCCAAAGCACTCCTACGGCATCCGGGAGTTACACGATCTCATGGTCTAAGGAAATGATACTTGACATTGGAAAAGCTCTAGCAAACGAACTACATGATCTTGTTTTATGCTTAGGGTTGGGTCTTGTCCATCACATCATTCTCCTAATGATGTGATCCCGTTATCAATGACATCCACTGTCCATAGTCAGGAAACCATGACTATCTGTTGATCAATGAGCTAGTCAACTAGAGGCTCACTAGGGACATGTTATGGTCTATGTATTCACACATGTATTATGATTTCCAGATAACACAATTATAGCATGAATAATAGACAATCATCATGAACAAGGAAATATAATAATAATCATTTTATTATTGCCTCTAGGGCATATTTCCAACAGTCTCCCACTTGCACTAGAGTCAATAATCTAGTTACATTGTGATGAATCGAACACCCATAGAGTTCTGGTGTTGATCATGTTTTGCTTGCGGAAGAGGTTTAGTCAACGGATCTGCGACATTCAGATCCGTATGCACTTTGCAAATATCTATATCTCCATCTTGAACATTTTCACGAATGGAGTTGAAGCGACGCTTGATGTGCCTGGTCTTCTTGTGAAACCTGGGCTCCTTGGCAAGGGAAATAGCTCCAGTGTTGTCATAGAAGAGAGTGATCGACCCCGACGCATTGGGTATGACTCCTAGGTCGGTGATGAACTCCTTCATCCAGATTGCTTCATGCGCTACCTCCGAGGCTTCCATGTACTCCGCTTCACATGTAGATCCCGCCACGACGCTTTGCTTGCAACTACACCACCTTACTGCCCCACCATTCAAAATATACACGTATCCGGTTTGTGACTTAGAGTCATCCAGATCTGTGTCGAAGCTAGCATCGATGTAACCCTTTATGACGAGCTCTTCGTCACCTCCATATACGAGAAACATATCCTTAGTCCTTTTCAGGTACTTCAGGATATTCTTGACCGCTGTCCAGTGTTCCATGCCAGGATTACTTTGGTACCTTCCTACCAAACTTACGGCAAGGTTTACATCAGGTCTGGTACACAACATGGCATACATGATAGACCCTATGGCCGAGGCATAGGGGACGACACTCATCTTTTCTCTATCTTCTACCATGGTCGGACATTGAGCCGAGCTCAATTTCACACCTTGCAACACATGCAAGAACCCCTTCTTGGACTGATCCATATTGAGCTTCTTCAATATCTTATCAAGGTATGTGCTTTGTGAAAGACGTATGAGGCGTCTCGATCTATCTCTATAGATCTTGATGCCTAATATGTAAGCAGCTTCTCCAAGGTCCTTCATTGAAAAACACTTATTCAAGTAGGCCTTAATGCTGTTCAAAAGTTCTATATCATTTCCCATCAAAAGTATGTCATCCACATATAATATGAGAAATGCTACTGAGCTCCCACACACTTTCTTGTAAACGCAGGCTTCTCCATAAGTCTGCATAAACCCAAACGCTTTGATCATTTCATTAAAGCGAATGTTCCAACTCCGAGATGCTTGCACCAGCCCATAGATGGAGCGCTGGAGCTTGCATACCTTGTTAGCATTCTTAGGATCGACAAAACCTTCCGGCTGCATCATATACAATTCTTCCTTAAGAAAGCCATTAAGGAATGCCATTTTGACTTCCATTTGCCATATCTCATAATCATAGTATGCGGCAATTGCTAACATGATTCGGACGGACTTCAGCTTCGCTACGGGAGAAAAAGTCTCATCGTAGTCAACCCCTTGAACTCGTCGATAACCCTTAGCGACAAGTTGAGCTTTATAGATGGTAACGTTACCATCTGCATCCGTATTCTTCTCAAAAATTCATTTGTTTTCTATCCCTCGCCGATCATCGGGCAAGTCTATCAAAGTCCACACTTTGTTTTCATACATGGATCCTATCTCGGATTGCATGGCTTCAAGCCATTTGTTGGAATTTGGGCCCGCCATTGCTTCTTCATAGTTCGAAGGTTCACCGTTGTCTAACAACATGATTTCCAGGACAGGGTTGCCATACCACTCTGGTGTGGAACGTGTCCTCGTGGACCTACGAAGTTCAGTAGTAACTTGATCCGAAGTACCTTGATCATCATTGTTAATTTCCTCTCTAGTCGGCGCAGGCACCACAGGAACTTTTTCCTGAGCTGCGCTACTTACCGGTTCAAGAGGTAGTACTTCATGAAGTTCCACTTTCCTCCCACTTACTTCTTTCGAGAGAAACTCTTTCTCCAGAAAGGACCTGTTCTTGGCAACAAAGATCTTGCCTTCGGATCTGAGGTAGAAGGTATACCCAATGGTTTCCATAGGGTATCCTATGAGGACGCATTTTTCCGACATGGGTTTGAGCTTTTCAGGTTGAAGTTTCTTGACATAAGCATCGCATCCCCAAACTTTTAGTAACGACAGCTTAGGTTTCCTCCCAAACCATAATTCATATGGTGTCGTCTCAACGATTTAGATGGTGCCCTATTTAAAGTGAATGTAGCTGTCTCTAGAGCGTATCCCCAAAATGATAGCGGTAAATCGGTGAGTGACATCATAGATCGCACCATATCCAATAGAGTGCGATTACGACGCTCGGACACACCGTTACGCTGAGGTGTTCCAGGCAGCGTGAGTTGTGAAACGATTCCACATTTCCTTAAGTGCGTACCAAATTCGTGACTTAAATATTCTCCTCCATGATCTGATCGTAAGAACTTTATTTTTGGTCACGTTGATTCTCTACCTCATTCTGAAATTCCTTGAACTTTTCAAAGGTCTCAGATTTGTGTTTCATTAAGTAGACATACCCATATCTACTTAAGTCATCAGTGAGAGTGAGAACATAACGATAGCCACCGCGAGCCTCAACGCTCATTGGACCGCACACATCAGTATGTATGATTTCCAATAAGTTGGTTGCCCGCTCCATTGTTCCGGAGAACGGAGTCTTGGTCATTTTGCCCATGAGGCATGGTTCGCATGTGTCAAATGATTAATAATCAAGAGACTCCAAAAGTCCATCAGCATGGAGCTTCTTCGTGCGTTTGACACCAACGTGACCAAGGCGGCAGTGCCACAAGTATGTGGGACTATCGTTATCAACTTTACATCTTTTGCTATTCACACTATGAATATGTGTAACATCACGTTCGAGATTCATCAAGAATAAACCATTGACCAGCGGGGCATGACCATAAAACATATCTCTCATATAAATAGAACAACCATTATTCTCGGATTTAAATGAGTAGCCATCTCGTATTAAACGAGATCCAGATACAATGTTCATGATCAAAGCTGGCACTAAATAACAATTATTGAGGTTTAAAACTAATCCCGTAGGTAAATGTAGAGGTAGCGTGCCGACGGCGATCACATCGACCTTGGAACCATTCCCGACACGCATCGTCACCTCGTCCTTCGCCAGTCTCCGCTTATTCTGCAGCTCCTGTTTTGAGTTACAAATATGAGAAACCGCACATGTATCAAATACCCAGGAGCTACTATGAGTACTGGTAAGGTACACATCAATTACATGTATATCACATATACCTTTAGTGTTGCCGGCCTTCTTGTCCGCTAAGTATTTGGGGCAGTTCCACTTCCAGTGTCCCCTTCCCTTGCAATAAAAGCACTCAGTCTCAGGTTTGGGTCCATTCTTTGGCTTCTTCCCGGCAACTGGCTTACCGGGCGCTGTGACGCCCCCGATTCAATCGTACACTAATCATGCACGCAAATGTGTACGATCAAGATCAGGGACTCACGGGAAGATATCACAACACAACTCTAAAACATAAATAAGTCATACAAGCATCATAATACAAGCCAGGGGCCTCGAGGGCTCGAATACAAGTGCTCGATCATAGACGAGTTAGCGGAAGCAACAATATCTGAGTACAGACATAAGTTAAACAAGTTTGCCTTAAGAAGGCTAGCACAAACTGGGATACAGATCGAAAGAGGCGCAGGCCTCCTGCCTGGGATCCTCCTAAACTACTCCTTAGACGTCGTCAGCAGCCTGCACGAAGTAGTAGGCACCTCCAGTGTAGTAGTAGTCGTCGACGGTGGCGTCTGGCTCCTGGGCTCCCGCATCTGGTTGCGCCAACCAGGTAGAAGGGAAAGGGGGGAAAAGGGGGGGAGAAAGCAACCGTGAGTACTCATCCAAAGTACTCGCAAGCAAGGAACTATACTACATATGCATGGGTATATGTGTAAGGAGGCCATATCAGTGGACTGAACTGCAGAATGCCAGAATAAGAGGGGGGATAACTAATCCTGTCGAAGACTACGCTTCTCGCAGCCACCGTCTTGCATCAAGTAGAAGCGAGTAGATTGAAGTCCTCCAAGTAGCATCTCCAAGTAGCATCTCATAGCATAATCCTACCCGGCGATCCCCTCCTCATATCCCTGAGGTAGAGCGACCACCGGTTGTATCTGGCACTTGGAAGGGTGTGTTTTATTAAGTATCCGGTTCTAGTTGTCATAAGGTCAAGGTAAAACTCCAAGTCGTCCTGTTACCGAAGATCACGGCTATTCGAATAGATTAACTTCCCTGCAGGGGTGCACCACATTCCCCAACACGCTTGATCCCATTTGGCCGGACACACTTTCCTGGGTCATGCCCGGCCGCGGAAGATCAACACGTCGCAGCCCCACCTAGGCAAAACAGAGAGGCCAGCACGCCGGTCTAAACCTAAGCGCACAGGGGTCTGGGCCCATCGCCCATAGCACACCTGCATGTTGCGTGGGCGGCCGGAAGCAGAACTAGCCCCCTTAATACAAGAGCAGGCTTACGTTCCAATCTGGCGCGCGCCGCTCCGTCGCTGACGTCTGAAGTGCTTCGGTGATACCACGACGTCGGGATACCCATAACTACTCCCGCGTAGATGGTTAGTGCGTATAGGCTCGTAGCCAACTCAGATCAAATACCAAGATCTCGTTAAGCGTGTTAAGTATCCGCGAACGCCGAACAGGGCCAGGCCCACCTGTCTCCTAGGTGGTCTCAACCTGCCCTGCCGCTCCGCCACAAAGTAACAGTCGGGGGCCGTCGGGAACTCAGGCCCACCTCTACCGGGATGGAGCCACCTGTCCTTTCAGCCCCCTCGTCAGAATCACTTGCGGGTACTCAATGAGCTGACCCGACTTTAGTCACCATCTGTATAGTATGTATGTATGTATAGTATATACCCGTGATCACCTCCCAAGTGATCACGGCCCGATAGTATAGCAAGGCAGACTGACAAGAATGTAGGGCCAATGATGATAAACTAGCACCCTATACTAAGCATTTAGGATTGCAGGTAAGGTATCAACAGATGTAGCGACAATGTCAGGCTATGCATCAGAATAGGATTAACGAAAGCAGTAACATGCTACACTACTCTAATGCAAGCAGTATAGAGGAGAATAGGCGATATCTGGTGATCAAGGGGGGGGCTTGCCTGGTTGCTCTGGCAAGAGAGAGGGGTCGTCGGTGA
>NC_041381.1:476762007-476765443 GCF_002162155.2 Triticum dicoccoides | reverse complement strand
GTGGGAAGGTAGCACTTGATGAAGAACTCATAAGAAGTTATGCAGTTCCATGATAATCTTGAGATAACAGGGGGGTAATACTCGACACAAGATCAAAGTAAAGATTGGACGGGTGTATTGATCCCTAGAAGACAATTGTTTTAACTTGTCCGAGAAATGGAATCAAGGAGAGAATGTGGTCGGGGCCACGACTGCAAATGAGCAATACATAAATACCAGATGATTTCATATCAAGGAAATAGTTATTATTACAAGAAGCTTCTATGACAGGATCTACATCGTGTCCATGGGCATGAACACAAGTCCAAGGTCGACTCCCACTTCTCCAATGCATAACCTTTCATTCACTTCTCACGTTCGAGGAAGTTGCAGTGTTGAAATTTTATCTGGTGAAACACCAGAAGAGTATGACTCGTGAAAACTTTCGGGTTCACATGGTTTAGAGAAGGCATATGTTCAACCCATAGGGGCTTCTTAGAAACATATACCACAAGTTTCAAGAGTAAATAACACAAGCCCGAAAGCAGAGCATGGTTGGCCAAGCGGAGGATACAACTTAACAAAGGCATTAGGTATCAGGGGAAGAACTCACAAAGTGATCAATGTGAAGGACACTGTCGGATAATAATCCAACAAAGGACTTGATGGTCCACAAAGGATCTGATGTGAGTATCAATACTCAACCAGAAGAGGAAGGAATGCAAATGCAACAGGTTATGGGATCATCTGAATAATTCAAAGCTTAAATGCAAAGGAATTATGATTTCCAAAACAAAGGATCAGAAGCAGACGTTCTGATCAAGGATGGATCAAAGGAATATACCCGAGGCACAATCGATGACAGATAGTTTGGTCGAGAACCAGCTCATGTTAGAAAGACGACTGAGCCGGAGAGATACTTTAAAAGGATCAACTGATGATTGCGTGCATTCGCAACATATTGAGTCAACAGACTCAAAATGATAATTGACAAGGAATGTCAATAAGATTTCTATACTTATGGGATTAATCATAATGAAAGCAAACAAGAAATTCCAGAGCAATAGGTTGCTGAGGATTTTCGGAATATCAGGTGGTATTTCGAAGACTTTTGTGTAACACACGAACAATTGGGGGATGAGCGGATACTCGATAAATGCGAGAATTAACCGTAGGGGTATTCAAGTGACAAGAACAGCAAGGCAGTAAGCTCAAGGGATTATCGAAACCACGACGAGTTTTTCAGGGTATCTTGTAATATCAAGACCAACTGGGGATGATATAAGAATAACAACTGTAAGTAGTTACCCATAAGGGTTGACGGTGGAAGGGGAATTGCAAACGCGATGAACACAAGTTCTCGGGTTAACAGCGGAAAGTATCTTCGGGGTCTTCACGTGTAGCAGACGATCATTAGTAATAAGGGGCTCTCCGGGTGAAGGTGATAACGAGATCCTATTGTTAGATTTAGCAAAATTCATTTAACCCGAGTAGAAAAGAGTTCAGAGTCCCAGAGTAAAGGTCGAGGAGTAAAAGATCCTAGTACCACCCGATGGCGACGTGGGCCCGTAAGGCACACAGCCAAGTTAGTAAAAGTTTTTGTAATGTCTAGACTCGACTTCGGCCAAGGAGTTGGAATGGGGATTCCTATAGGCAGTCGGCTCTGATACCAACTTGTGACGCCCCCGATTCAATCGTACACTAATCATGCACGCAAATGTGTACGATCAAGATCAGGGACTCACGGGAAGATATCACAACACAACTCTAAAACATAAATAAGTCATACAAGCATCATAATACAAGCCAGGGGCCTCGAGGGCTCGAATACAAGTGCTCGATCATAGACGAGTCAGCGGAAGGAACAATATCTGTGTACAGACATAAGTTAAACAAGTTTGCCTTAAGAAGGCTAGCACAAACTGGGATACAAATCGAAAGAGGCGCAGGCCTCCTGCCTGGGATCCTCCTAAACTACTCCTTAGACGTCGTCAGTAGCCTGCACGAAGTAGTAGGCACCTCCAGTGTAGTAGTAGTCGTAGACGGTGGCGTCTGGCTCCTGGGCTCCCGCATCTGGTTGCGCCAACCAGGTAGAAGGGAAAGGGGGGAAAAGGGGGGAGAAAGCAACCGTGAGTACTCATCCAAAGTACTCGCAAGCAAGGAACTATACTACATATGCATGGGTATATGTGTAAGGAGGCCATATCAGTGGACTGAACTGCAGAATGCCAGAATAAGAGGGGGGATAACTAATCCTGTCGAAGACTACGCTTCTCGCAGCCACCGTCTTGCATCAAGTAGAAGCGAGTAGATTGAAGTCCTCCAAGTAGCATCTCCAAGTAGCATCTCATAGCATAATCCTACCCGGCGATCCCCTCCTCATATCCCTGAGGTAGAGCGACCACCGGTTGTATCTGGCACTTGGAAGGGTGTGTTTTATTAAGTATCCGGTTCTAGTTGTCATAAGGTCAAGGTACAACTCCAAGTCATCCTGTTACCGAAGATCACGACTATTCGAATAGATTAACTTCCCTGCAGGGGTGCACCACATTCCCCAACACGCTTGATCCCATTTGGCCGGACACACTTTCCTGGGTCATGCCTGGCCACGGAAGATCAACACGTCGCAGCCCCACCTAGGCAAAACAGAGAGGCCAGCACGCCGGTCTAAACCTAAGCGCACAGGGGTCTGGGCCCATCGCCCATAGCACACCTGCACGTTGCGTGGGCGGCCGGAAGCAGAACTAGCCCCCTTAATACAAGAGAAGGCTTACGTTCCAATCCGGCGCGCGCCACTCCGTCACTGACGTCTGAAGTGCTTCGGTGATACCACGACGTCGGGATACCCATAACTACTCCCGCGTAGATGGTTAGTGCGTATAGGCTCGTAGCCAACTCAGATCAAATACCAAGATCTCGTTAAGCGTGTTAAGTATCCGCGAACGCCGAACAGGGCCAGGCCCACCTGTCTCCTAGGTGGTCTCAACCTGCCCTGCCGCTCCGCCACAAAGTAACAGTCGGGGGCCGTCGGGAACTCAGGCCCACCTCTACCGGGATGGAGCCACCTGTCCTTTCAGCCCCCTCGTCAGAATCACTTGCGGGTACTCAATGAGCTGACCCGACTTTAGTCACCATCTGTATAGTATGTATGTATGTATAGTATATACCCGTGATCACCTCCCAAGTGATCACGGCCCGATAGTATAGCAAGGCAGACTGACAAGAATGTAGGGCCAATGATGATAAACTAGCACCCTATACTAAGCATTTAGGATTGCAGGTAAGGTATCAACAGATGTAGCGACAATGTCAGGCTATGCATCAGAATAGGATTAACGAAAGCAGTAACATGCTACACTACTCTAATGCAAGCAGTATAGAGGAGAATAGGCGATATCTGGTGATCAAGGGGGGGGCTTGCCTGGTTGCTCTGGCAAGAGAGAGGGGTCGTCGGTGA
>NC_041381.1:476757113-476760268 GCF_002162155.2 Triticum dicoccoides | reverse complement strand
CGAGAGAGTGGGCGAGGAGGCGACGCCGGCGGAGACCTCGGGCGATGGTGGACGGCGACGGGTAGCCGCAGGGCGTCGGGGGCGACGGGATCGGGGCCGATCCCGATCCATCTCGATGGGGGAGGAGAAGGGGATCGTGGGGGGGCAAGTGGGGTTAGGGTTTGGGGTAGTGGGGTAAGTAGGCCACGGGGGTAGACGGGTCGGCCGGCTGGGCCAAGGCCCAGTTGGGCCACGGGGGTTTTCCCCCATGTTTTATTTATCTTTTGTTTGTTTTGTTTTCTATTTTTCTTTTAGTTTTTTTATTATATATTGATTCGCATTAAGTAGAGCCATCAATTGATTTTTGTAAAAAGTGTAACTTGCCTCATAACTCAAATTGCATTGAATGGCACTGCCACAAAAAGTTTTACTCCAGAATAAATTAGTTTAATATTTTATAAAATTACCAAAGGCATTTTATTAATTGTTTTGCTGCTATTTTATCCACTTATAGTATTTAAACATTTTATGAAAGTGTGGTTTCTCCACCGTAGTTACTTCTGCACCATTGGGCACAACCCGAACATTTTAGTTTTAAAGTTCGAAAATCTTGACGTTTGCCTTTTATTAAATTCTGAATTTGAATTGGTTTTTGAACTAACGCGGGATTATCAACAATAACTGCGGTGACGTGGCATCATTAACGGGGGATTACTGTAGTTTGATTACCCGGGCGTCACAGGCGCGGCAACTCCCTTGCCGTCCTTCTTGAAGTTCTTCTTACCCTTGCCTTTCTTGAAACTAGTGGTTTTATTGATCATCAACACTTGATGTTCCTTTTTGATTTCCACCTCCACTGATTTCAGCATTGAAAATACTTCAGGAATAGTTTTCACCATCCCCTGCATATTGTAGTTCATCACAAAGCTCTTGTAGCTAGGTGGGAGCGACTGAAGTATTCTGTCAATGACCGCCTCGTCCGGGAGGTTAATGTCCAGCTGGGACAAGCGGTTGTGCAACCCAGACATTTTGAGTATGCGCTCACTGACAGAACTATTTTCCTCCATCTTACAACTGTAGAACTTGCCGGAGACTTCATATCTCTCGACCCGGGCATGAGCTTGGAAAACCATTTTCAGCTCTTCGAACATCTCATATGCTCCGTGTTGCTCAAAACGCTTTTGCAGCCCCTGTTCTAAGCTGTAAAGCATGCCGCACTAAACGAGGGAGTAATCATCAGCACGCGACTGCCAAGTGTTCATAACATCTTGGTTCTCTGGGATGGGTGCTTCACCTAGCGGTGCTTCTAGGGCATATGCTTTCTTGGCAGCTATGAGGATGATCCTCAGGTTCCGGACCCAGTCCGTATAGTTGCTGCCATCATCTTTCAGCTTGGTTTTCTCTAGGAACGCGTTGAAGTTGAGGTTGACATGAGCATTGGCCATTTGATCTACAAGACATTTTGCAAAGGTTTTTAGACTAAGTTCATGATAATTAAGTTCATCTAATCAAATTATTTAATGAACTCCCACTCAGATTAGACATCCCTCTAGTCATCTAAGTGATACATGATCCGACTTAACTAGACCGTGTCCGATCATCACGTGAGACGGACTAGTCATCATCGGTGAACATCTCCATGTTGATCATATCTTCCATACGACTCATGTTTGACCTTTCGGTCTCTTGTGTTCCGAGGCCATGTATGTACATGCTAGGCTCGTCAAGTCAACCTAAGTGTTTTGCATGTGTAAATCTGTCTTACACCCGTTGTATGTGGACGTTGGAATCTATCACACCCGATCATCACGTGGTGCTTCGAAACAACGAACTTTCACAACGGCACACAGTTAGGGGGAACACTTTCTTGAAATTATTGTGAGGGATCATCTTATTTACTACCGTCGTTCTAAGCAAATAAGATGCAAAAAACATGATAAACATCACATGCAATCAAATAGTGACATGATGTGGCCAATATCATATTTCTCCTTTGATCTCCATCTTCGGGGCGCCATGATCATCTTCGTCACCGGCATGACACCATGATCTCCATCATCGTGTCTCCATGAAGTTGTTCGCCAACTATTACTTCTACTACTATGGCTAACAGTTTAGCAATAAAGTAAAGTAATTACATGGTGTTTATTCATTGACACATAGGTCATACAATAATTAAGACAACTCCTATGGCTCCCGCCGGTTGTCATACTCATCGACATGCAAGTCGTGATTCCTATTACAAGAACATGACCAATCTCATACATCACATATATATCATTCATCACAACCTTTTTGGCCATATCACATCACAAGGCATATGCTGCAAAAACAAGTTAGACGTCCTCTAATTATTGTTGCATGTTTTTACGTGGCTGCAAAAGGGTTCTAGCAAGAACATTTCTTACCTACGTAAAACCACAATGTGATATGCCAATTTCTATTTACCCTTCATAAGGACCCTTTTCATCGAATCCGATACCACTAAAGTGGGAGAGACAGACACCCGCTAGCCACCTTATACAACTAGTGCATGTCAGTCGATGGAACCTATCTCACGTATGCGTACGTGTAAGGTCGGTCCGGGCCGCTTCATCCCACGATGCCGCCAAAATAAGATAAGACTAGTAGTGGCAAGAAAATTGACAACATCTACACCCACAACAAGATTGTGTTCTACTCGTGCATAGAAACTACGCATAGACCTAGCTCTGATACCACTATTGGGGAACGTTGCAGAAAATAAAAAATTTCTATGCTTCACCAAGATCAATCTATGGAGTCATCTAGCAACGAGAGAGAGGAGTGCATCTACATACCCTTGTAGATCACGCGCGGAAGCGTTCAAGAGAACGGGGTTGAGGGAGTCGTACTCGTCGTGATCCAAATCACCGAAGATCCTAGTGCCGAACGGATGGCACCTCCGCGTTCAACACACGTACGGTTGGGAAAGATGTCTCCTCCTTCTTGATCCAGCAAGGGGAAGGGAGAGGTTGATGGAGATCCAGCAGCACGACGGCGTGGTGGTGGAAGTAGCGGTGATCTCGGTAGGGCTTAGCCAAGCTCAGCGAGAGGGAGAGGTGTTGCAGAGGGAGAGGGAGGCTCCAGGAGCAGGGGTGCGCAGCCCTCCCTCCCCCCTCTTTATATAGGGGCCCTGGGGTGGAGCCGGCCCCCTA
>NC_041381.1:476753622-476756734 GCF_002162155.2 Triticum dicoccoides | reverse complement strand
ACTTGCCCCCCAAGCCAAGTGGGGCGCCCCCCACCCCTAGGGTTTCCAACCCTAGGCGCAGGGGGAGGCCCAAGGGGGGCGCACCAGCCCACCAGGGGCTGGTTCCCCTCCCACTTCAGCCCATGGGGCCCTCCGGGATAGGTGGCCCCACCCGGTGGACCCCCGGGACCCTTCCGGTGGTCCTAGTACAATACCGGTGAACCCCGAAACTTTCCCGGTGGCCGAAAATGTACTTCCTATATACAATTCTTCATCTCCGGACCATTCGGAACTCCTCGTGACGTCCGGGATCTCATCCGGGACTCCGAACAACTTTTGGGTTACCGCATACTAATATCTCTACAACCCTAGCGTCACTGAACCTTAAGTGTGTAGACCCTACGGGTTCGGGAGACACGCAGACATGACCGAGACGATTCTCCGGTCAGTAACCAACAGCGGGATCTAGATACCCATGTTGGCTCCCACATGCTCCTCGATGATCTCATCGGATGAACCACGATGTCGAGGATTCAAGTAATCCCGTGTACAATTCCCTTTATCAATTGGTACGTTACTTGCCCGAGATTCGATCGTCGGTATCCCAATACGTCGTTCAATCTCGTTACCGGCAAGTCACTTTACTCGTACCGTAATGCATGATCCCGTGACCAAACACTTGGTCACATTGAGCTCATTATGATGATGCATTACCGAGTGGGCCTAGAGATACCTCTCCGTCATACGGAGTGAAAAATCCCAGTCTCGATCCGTGTCAACCCAACAGATACTTTCGGGGATACCTGTAGTATACCTTTATAGTCACCCAGTTACGTTGTGACGTTTGGTACACCCAAAGCACTCCTACGGCATCCGGGAGTTACACGATCTCATGGTCTAAGGAAATGATACTTGACATTGGTAAAGCTCTAGCAAACGAACTACACGATCTTGTGCTATGCTTAGGGTTGGGTCTTGTCCATCACATCATTCTCCTAATGATGTGATCCCGTTATCAATGATATCCAATGTCCATAGTCAGGAAACCATGACTATCTGTTGATCAACGAGCTAGTCAACTAGAGGCTCACTAGGGACATGTTATGGTATATGTATTCACACATGTATTATGATTTCCGGATAACACAATTATAGCATGAATAATAGACAATCATCATGAACAAAAAAAAAATAATCATTTTATTATTGCCTCTAGGGCATATTTCCAATAGAGTGTTCCATAACCAGGGACATTCCATCATTATTCGAATACAGTTTTACTATTTATCAAACGTCTGATTCTAAATTCGCTTCAGGTAGTGTTTTTTCTGTCCGTCCGATGCACACCAATCTCTGCGTGTCATCAGTCCTCAACCATGTGTATACTAGATCGTTCTCTGTCACGGGCTTTGTTGGGCTTTCCGGGTTTGCGGTTCTTCATTTGGTCACACTTTTTCGACCCGCTTTCCTTAGTCGTGGGCGGATGCCTTTGTTTAGCTGGGGAGCGGATTGGATGGGATTGACCGAGATGGCTAGAAACGGCGAAGTGAAGGGGGCTCCTCACCGGTGATTAGCGGCAAGGCCGGCCGGGCGGAGATGGCGGGCGACGAGCCTCCTGCGGCGAGAAGGCGTGCTTCACTGGGACGGTTATAGGGGGGGATGTTGGTCTGGAGAGGAGCTCGACGAACCTTTCCCATCGTGCTCGCCATCAAAAAGCTCACGTCTGTAGCGAAGCTTATAGTCGCCGGCGCGGGCGCAAGGTATTTCGTCTCCCTACTGCCCTTCCTGTCCAACTTTTTGCCCTAGGTGTTATGTCTCCTTGTGCCCGATTTCAGTTCATCATCATGGTCACTGGTCAAAGATCTGCATGTTCAGTTCGCATGCTTGATGCAAGATAGGGAGGATTGTTTTGTTTATCTTCTGGGCAGCGCTAGCAATTTCATGTGTTAGTGTAGTTCATCATGCGTCGGAGGGTGTGGTGTCACAGACTCTTGTGCTCAGCAGAAAAGTAATGTAAAGTCACTTTCTATCAAGTTTTGAGTTTATTATTTATAACCTTATGGGAAATCTGCCGCTAGTACTAGTTGTTACACATGTGCTCTTTTGTAAAGAAATGGAAATTCACATCCAGTCAAGTTTTGAGTTGTTCACATTTCCTAGGTAAAATAAATTTTTTTCAGATTTCCTTCTCAGTATTTCAACCAACTAAGATGTTTCTATCATTTCTAAATTTCAGCTTTTTATGCACACCATGCAATTTTCAGTATGCAGGGGTAGGGATTGGGGTAAGGGGCGTACCTTAGTTGACCCCGCAGGCGGCGGCTCCAAGTTTTCGTGATCTGGATCGCAAGGAGCATCACACCCAGCTTAGTTGAGGATTTCTATAGTTCTTAGTCTCCTTGTGTTTCAGTTTTTCTCTCATTGATGGTTTAGTTTTTAGTCTCAGTTTCATACTTCTTAGTACCATTTTTTGAACGACAAAGCTAAATTTCTGCCGACTGGTCGTTAGCGACAGGCACGTACGATTCGCTCGCCTCGTCCGATTCCCATCACGCGGTCAAGATTCATCAAGGCGCTCCACTCTGTGAGAAAAAGAAAGGGAAGAAAGGGCGGCCAGGACAGGATTCGAACCCTCGACCTCCTACAGGTGCACCACTACAGTAATCAATTAACCCAGACTTTGTTGTTGTCAAAAGCGCCAGACTATGAATGTATTGCGTAGTGCCTCTTTGTTCAAGATTTAAATGTGAACGACTTCCTAACTTGATGGCGAATTTAGTGGGAAGAATCCGAAGACTATGGCATTGACTGCCGTGATTTTTTTCTCTAATGTGAAACGCACACTAACCAGCTCAACTAGACTATTTGCTGTGCAAAAGAATGCACATCATACTATTTGACCATTCGCTGTTGCTTCCTTTTTCTTTTTTCTTCGAAGAGTTGATTAAATATCCCCGGTAGTTTTTCTATGAATAGAATGATAACTCACACATTGCAGACCCGATAACTTATTTACCCCTGTCCTGGTAACATTGGCGACCGAAGGGGGTGGGGTGGGGTTGGAGTTGATGAACTTTTGTGTGATAGCATGGTACTCACACATCGCAGACCTGATAACTTCTGCACCTTATCC
>NC_041381.1:476745172-476753384 GCF_002162155.2 Triticum dicoccoides | reverse complement strand
TGATGAAATATCCCCTCGATAGCTTTTGTGACATTAGCATGGTAACTCACACATCGTAGACCTGGTAGCTTATGTACAAATATCGTGGTAGCTTTTTTGACCCAGAAAAAACTAGTGTAAACATACATTTGATAACTTTTTGTATGAATAGCATGGTAACTCACACATCGCAGACCTGATAACTTATGCACCCATCCTGGTAACTTTGGCGAGGGGGTTGTTTACAAACATCCACCCGATAACTTTTGTGTAAATACTTTGGTACTATACGCATCATATATGTGATAACTCACACACAAACATCGTGGTAACTTTAACCCGACCTGATAAGAAGGTTAGAGTAACCAGGTTTATGCCCCGATAATAACTGTGTAAACAACATGGTAACATATGTAGCACATGTGTGATAATTTACTTAGTGCAGAAGTGGTAACTTTTGATCCGAAAAAGCCGTCGGAACATATGAACATGGGATCTAGTTTAGAAGCTCTCGTCGTGAAGAATTTTTATGTGAAAATGTTTTTCGATCGGACCGGCGTTTGAGCTACAAAACATTTTGAAATTTTGAAATAGGGGAGAATCTAGGATGCCATTAGCTACTATGTCCTTTAGTTCATTTGCACATGGGGAAAAGGTCGGTTGACCATTTTTATTCTCCGGTAATTTCTATATAAACAAAATGGTAACTTATGAACCAGAGACATGATAACTTACTTAGTTTGGGTCTCATAACTTTGACACGAAAAAAATTCGTCGGAACATATCAATATGGGATAGTTTCGAAGGTCTCCTAGCGATGAATCTTTTATATGAAGACGGTTTTTCAATTGCGGCGACGTTTTGAGCAACAAAACATTTCGAATTTTGAAATTAAAAGGAATCTTGGCTGACATCATCACTTTTGTCTTTTTTGCATGCATGCATATTTGTGCTAAAAGATAGAAAGAGTGTATGTGAAATGAACCCAAAAATAAAGGAGGAGTCACGGGAGGGAGGCCGGATAGATCGTCCGTGCCTGTTCCTAGAATCAGGACGACTGGACGTTAGCAACGTCCTTTTTAGAATTTTAGGATCATTTTTTACAATTTTAGTCCTTCGTTAGTACAAGTGTCAGACCTTCAGTTAAATTGTTCAATGTTCTTTATTTCATTTTCAGTGTTAGTATTCAATTTTTTAGTATAAGTGATCAGTCAGTTATCAGACCTTTATTGTTAAGCATGTCTCCATTAATGTAAGCATGTCTCCATTGTTAAGCATGTCTCCAAACCTTCATTGTTTTATTTTTTAGTACCATTTCAGTCACCAGTCTATTTTTCTCTTCAGTAAGTCTCTCACTCTCAGTGTCTTTCTTTGTTGTCTCTCTATGTCTTCAATCTCTCTTTCTGCAGTTTTTAGTCATCTCATTTTCTTTTCCCTTCTTCAGATGCATCTATGATTTTTTCAGTTCATTTGTTTTTCCTTTTTTCCTTTTGATTTTGTTGTGTTTTTTTCAACACGTCTCTACTTTTTCTCAATACACGATGTATATTTTTAGTATAAGTGTCAAGTCAGTTATCAGACCTTCAGTTTTAAGCATGTCTCCATTGTTTTGTATAAGTGTTCGGACCTTCATTGTTTTAGTTTTTAGTACCATTTCAATTCATTAGTTTGTTTATCTTATTTCTTCATTTTATAATTCAGTGACCTTAGTTTCTTTCATCACTGATGGTTAAGTAGGTTAGTTATCATAGGTAGTGGAAGTTCCGTCAGCTATCATATCAGTGTTTCTCTTATTTTTGTTTTTCTCAATCTTCTCATTCTTCGTTCATATCAAATTATTATTTTTCCCGTCACTTCCCAGTCTATCTTTTGCATTCATATTCTTGTCTCCTGCTAAAGCAGCTCTAGATAGGATTTCAATGCTGAGCTACTTTTGCATTGCTGTAGATAGGATTTCGATGCTTATCTACTGTGATAGCCTTCTTTGTCTTGAGTACTCTTAGGCTATCTTTTATTCTTTTATTCAAGTTGCCTTTTTGTCCCTGAACTTGATCTATGGTGAATTGTATATTTTAGTTCAGCTTTGTTTATCATTCCTTTGTTTGTTATTTTCTTTGTCAGGGTTCACACTTCTTAGTCTTTTAGTATGTTATTTTTGCTCCTCGGTCATTCTGTGATAGACTCTTTATCTGTTACTTTCGTTCTTCAGTCACTCTTCTAAGTCCTTAAGTATGTTCTTATAGCCTCTCAGTTATCAAAGACAGACAGAAAATGTGTTCTGTAAGTTCCACCTAATTCACTTGTTAGTTAGTTTTCTCGTATTTTTATGTCCTATGTAGTAGTGAGTGCCTCTTTCATTCGCTTGTCTCTATAAGGTGGATATGAAGTTCAATTCAGCTCTACATGGAGAACAAGAATCCTTTTACATCCCTGTTTTCTGCAAATTCCATGCCTTGTCTGCAAGTTTTGTGATGGTTGTCCTAGGTATATCCAGTCATTAGGTTTATTTACATGAGTTCTGCCCGGGGAGAGGTAAGGCGGCCTATTCATTTTTTCGTAGATAACTACAAAATTTCTTTGAACATTTCAATAAGACGGAACACATCTAGCTCATTGTTAGTTTTTCTTTTTGCCTATGACATTTTTTTCAGCACTAACAAGTAACAAATCTCATTCACCACACACACACAAATGCGTGCCAAGTCTGCTTATCGGAAACTTCGAGAGATCATTTTAGCAGGAGACTTAGAGAGATCAGTGGAAACAATCTACACAAATACCCTTTCTTTTCTACTCCTGTTCTCTGTAGCTCTCTCTCATCGCTCTTTTGCTCATCCTTTTTTTGTTTGCTGCACAGATCACTCCATGTAATGCAAGAATTGGAGGCAATTTGTGCTTTCAGGCAACAGAGCGGCCCACATACGTTGTTGAGCTGAAGAAAGGGCTCACATCCATGGCGATAACCGGGAGAGCTTCACTGGGGTACGAGCTTTAAGAGGGATATTTGGTTCATTTCAACATGGATGGCTTGGTGCCAGCGAGGTTGACGAAGCCATGGACTCTGCCGTGTTCACTAAGTCCATTGACATGAACGAACATGAGCTTTTCAAGCTTTTTGTCCTTTTGACGTTCAGTCTTGTTACGTGAGGGTGCCTTTTGTTCACCGCATGACCAAGACTAACATCGATCAATAGACGATGTACATCATCCCTTTGTCAGATTATTTTGTTCATTTTTCCTTCATTATTTGTAGTAAATTTATTTTGTATTTAGCTTTTATATGTCTCCATACGTAAAGTTAAATAACTCCGTTTATCTCATTTTTCATGTGTTTTATACGTCCTTACACAAGCAGCTATATATAGTCATCCTACTTTCGAATTCATCATTTTATAGCTTTTCTTCACTGTCAATCTAAATTTTTTTTTTTGCGGAAACCATCTAATTGGGTTTTGTTTGAAAGAAAATTTATTTTCTTCGTATGTGAAAACCATGAGGCACCTGGAAAATATCAAAAAAGAATTGAGACATAAATATCAAACGGAAATGTTAACGCCCACACGTGTGGGCGCTACCCAACTCGCCCACACGCCTGAATCATCGTCCACTGTCTTTTGCACGAATCTTGATACGAAAAGGTGGATTTGGTGTGCCACGTAGGACGGGGCTGGTGTGTGGGCGTTGAAGAGTTTGCCCACACACCCGCACAACGCTGTTTGCCAGCTGAGTTGTGTGGGCAAACTGCTTTTCACCCACACAGCCACCACCTAGGTCATGCGCGTGTGGGCGAACTGCTTTTCGCCCACACGACACTCCTACCTTGTGGATGGCAACTGCAGTTATGCGAACGTGGCAACTCGGTACACATATGGCAACTGAACTGCAGTTACGCGAATGTGGCAACTCGGTACACACACATGGCAACTGTGATTCTTTGCTACACGGTAACTGCAGTTGCGCGCACGTGGCAACCAGATAAACACACATGACAACTGTGATTAACAATACATGGCAACTATGGTTGGACCACACGCGGCAACTAGGTAAACACACATGACAATTACTGTTTTGACCATATATGGCAAGTAGTTAATCACACACGACAACTACGGTTTGATTACACGCGGCAACTATCATAAATTAGACATGGCAACTACATTTAACCAAAAACAGATAGAGTTGCCATGCTTTTATAACTACAGTTGCCATACCGGATAACTACATCTGCCAACCAGGATGGCAACTAAACCGTCATCCCGCGGAGTACTTAACGTAGCCGCGCTAGGACGTGTGGGCATTTTTGCTTCGTGCCACACACACGGGGTGAAGATAAGTAGTATTTGTTGGGCGTGTGGCACGAAATAGCCGCGCCCACACGTGTGGGCAATTCTAATGTCCGCCCACACACAGCCCGTGTGGGCTGCCTCCTGGGTACATCACACATGGTGTGTGGACGCATGTCGTATATGCCACACGTGTGGCAGTTAGCGTGACCCATATCAAAACAAGCGGCTTCTAGCTTGAACATCTGGCTTGGACTACACGTAGGAGTGGAGAGCTTTCAGTTAGGTTGTGTATGGACCAGAGTCCAGAGAGCAACTGTAATCGGGTTCGGAAGATTTCCGTTCGAAGAAAACTGGCCCGTTAGTGCGTGGTGGCAGGGAGCCGGGCCGATGGACACAATTTGACTGAGACCAACGAAGAAAAACAGCCACCTTTCTTTTACAGACAAACTTAGGGTCCCGATAACTGCCACACGTGTGGTGTATCGCGTAGTTGTGCCACACGCCTCGTGTGGCATGGACAGCAATCAGCCCACACACCTACGTGTGGGCAAAACAACTAATGCCCACACACATCTTTTTTTTCCTCCTGAACCCTCTCACACGCGTGCGTGTGGGCGAAGTTGATAACGCCCACACGCCCGTATGTCAGGCCTCGTACCATTCTGGTCCCGCACGCGACGCGTGACGCCCACCGCGCGCCCGTAGTTGCCATGGTCCAGACCCTCGTCCATGTTCATTTATCTGCAGTTGCCATGTCGCTGAACTACGGTTGCCATGTCGGACAACTGCAGTTGCCATGGTTGCTCAACTGTAGTTGCCATGTATGGTCTGATCTAATGTAGTTGTCATGATTTCATAACTTTAGAAGTTGCCACATACTAACACTAGGCAGTTGAGAGAGTTGCCATGTGCTCACATGCATGCTAGGGCAGTTGCCATGTAAAAAGGAAGAGTTGCCATCTGCTTACGTGCACGTTAGGGCAGTTGCCATGTACGTGCACGTTGGGGCAGTTGCCATGTACCATGCAAAAAACACATGGCAACTCGGTAAAAGACAGTTGCCATTTGCTTATGTGCACGCTAGGCAGTTGCCGTGTACCCTGCAACAACACATGGCAATTCGGGTAAAAAAGAGAGTTGCCACCTGCTTATAAAGCACACTAGAGGCAGTTGCCATGTGCGCTGCAAAAACACATGGCAACTAGCAGCTTACGTGTGGGAGAGGAGACGGGCGTGTGGGCGAGATGGCAAATGCCCACACACCAGCATTTGTGCGTGACTGAAAACTGGTGTGTGGGTGAACTGCTAAACGCCCACATACCGGCCCCCCGTGTGGTAAAACGGATGTGTGGGCGAACTGTGTCACACACCACACACACGTCTTGTCCTACGTGGCACAGAAAATCAGTCAGATTATGTCAAGATTCGTGCATATAGTACTGGACGGTGATGGATGTGTGTGGTCGAGATGGTCAACGCCCACACGTGTGGGCGTTAACATTTCCGCAAACTTAATACAAGCACTGACACGTGTTGTTGCATCATTGGAAGAAAAATTCAACCTGAAGTGAAATCAAAATCAGCCGTCTGATACAGCCGAGTTTATTAAGCCTTAGCAGGCTGGAAGAAATGCTCGCTGACGCACGCGAGCTTTCACGGATCGAGGCAACACGCTCATCACATTACACAGTAGAGAAGAGAACTCCTGGAATCAGACCTACATGAATCACATGCTGACACTGGTACATGCCGACGTTTTTTCACTGCGCCGCGAGCCCAGCCGAGGCGCCGCTGGTGAACGGCCTCTGGCTGTTGCAGTCGAGGTTGCTCCCGTAGCCGACGCCGAGGACGTCGCAGTAGCGCTTGTAGAACCCGATCCGGTCGACCACCCGGGGGTCCTGCCCACGCCCGCACTCCAGCCCGCCGTTGATGATGTTGGTGATCACGCCGTACCCGGGCACCCGGCCCGCCGCGTTGTCCGCGCCCGTCGGCGTCCACCGCCCCGTGATCACCGCGTGCGACGACGGCTTGTTCGCCTGCGGGGTCATCCAGAACCACAGCGCCGTCTTGAACGCCACCACCGGGTCGGCCGCCACCAGGTCCGGGTTGTTAAGCAGGTCGACGCCGATCGCGCGCCCCGCCGGCCCGTAGTTGTAGTTGAAGGAGAGCTGCATGGGGCCGCGGCCGTAGTACCGCCTGCCGGGCGCGCACGGCCACTCCGGCCTCGGCTGGCAGTAGTCGGACGGCGGGTCGCGCTCCTGCTTGAAGCAGTAGCCCCACGAGAAGGGGCCGTCGGGCGCGGACGGCCACCCGCCGGTGGTCTCGTGGGAGGTCTGGCCCAAGAAGGCGGCCACCTCACGCTTCCGCGTCTCGACGCTCAGCCCCTCGGACGTGCCGGCGAAGGCCGGGAACGCGGCGGCCGCGGCGAGGAACGCATCGTAGGTGTAGAACCCGCGGGCCAGGCACGCCGCGTCGTTGCGGTGGAGGAGGAGCCGCTCGAAGAGGTCCCTGGGCACGATGGACGCCACGCCCTGGCCGCCGGGAGCGGGGCAGCCGCTGCACTGGCTCTGGCAGCCGGCTCCGCACCAGTCAGAGCCGCTGCCGCAGAACCCGAAACGGCTGCAGCAGAGGCAGTTGGGGCACCTCGCGCCGCCAGCCTGTGAGCCGCAGGTCTGGGCACGAGCGGTCGTGGCGAGCGCCGCGGCCAGGACGGCCAGAATAGCCGTCGCCGCCGTGGCTAGACCTAGACTCGGAGGAGCTCTCGGTGCCGACATGGTTTGGTGTTTGCTGCCGGATAAGGCGCGATGTGCCGTCCTTTTATAGACCGATTCTGGGGTCAATCGACGAGAAAGGTCGTCGGCTGCTAGAGTTTTTACACTTTTTATTTAGGGCATGTGAGCTCGATGGGCTTTTGCCGCGTGCCACGTTCATCGAACATGCAACATCATATCGTGTGCTTACTTCGATTAGATGACTTTTCGTCGATCCGCAGCCTCATATCTTAGTATAATGGCAGGACAAAAGTGTTAGCAGCCGGCCACATGAGCGAAGTGGTGATCTATGTAGTGTACTGTGTATCCTCCGGTCCTTTTTACTCCGCGTATTATAGTTATCAAACTCAACAAAATTTAATCAAATTTATATAAAAAAGTATTAACATCAACAACACCAGATATATATACGAAACTACATTCTGTAATGAATCTAAAAATGTTGATTTGGTATTGTGTTGATATTTTTTTTATAAGTTTGATCAAAGTCGAGACATTTTTACTCGAACAAAATTTATATGCAGGCTAAAAATGATCGGAGGGAGTACTATATCATAATATATTAAGGGCCGCGATCCGGTTTCCTACAAAGCCGTCAACAATGCGGCCCTGTATTTAGAGGATTTTTATAGAACCGATGTACCATCTAGAGGTGGTTCTCGTGAGTAAAGAGCTCACAAGCGCTTTTCTTAGAGAACGAGTATTACCCTGGTCTCTACATTTGGGCGATGCATACATTTACTTATTCATAAAGACATCAGAAAATAGTACAACGGGTAACTGTAAGTCATCATCTTAGCAACAATTGCTGCGACTCCTGTCCACTTGATAAAGGAGTGCCGATAGTCCGAGTCTAATACCAAACATACATCACATCAAAGCCTAACATCGTCTAAAGTCGGAGGCCCCATCAAGTCACATACTAGGTTTCGGGTACAAACTGATCCGGCGTGCTCTCATGTGTCGTCGCCATCGTCTTCCACCAATCCATCTTCAAAGCAAAAAACTAAGGCACCGACCTTGCCAGGCCTCTCTGTCGTCGACGCCACCATGACGCCAGACAACATTCTCCTCCTGTGTGAGTCCATCTCTACGCATCAGACGTCGAGTCTCCACTACGCCACGCCGCCGAGATCCGCCGCCATCAATGTGTAAGATGAAGCACCACTCCACCAA
>NC_041381.1:476689428-476744864 GCF_002162155.2 Triticum dicoccoides | reverse complement strand
GAGCTTCTCCACGGCCGATGCCTTCAAGAAGGTAATGACACAAAAGAGTGCCGCCGTCGCTGGTCTTGGCAACAAGCTAAGAACGAGGTTTTCACCCTGATCCGCTCGACAAACCTCCATCAAGCATCGTGTGCACGGGTCGCCACCGATATAAGTCGTCGCGCAGCAAGCAAGCCGCATCGGCGAGATCAGATCTGTTCGGGGGCCAGACCACTCATGGCGCCTACCCGTTCACCAGGCCCTCCATGCCGACGCCGCCGATTCCAAGGTCAAATGGCACGTCGTCGCAGATCCAATCGCCGCCGCCGAACGCAACCATTGCCGCAAGGCCGGCCGCCGCGCCCGCAACCATCGTCGCCCGAGGCAGAGTCGGCCGATGCCGTCGCCGGTTAAGGCAGGGACGCTTGCCGCGCCATCAAGGCCAGATCGGACGCGCCTCCTCACGCCACGGGGCTCCGCACCACCCCCATGGAGCAGGAGAGAGGGGGGGCCCGCCACCACCATCGGCCCCCAAGCTATAGGCCGGCGGCGTCCTTCGACGACGACAGAGGGAGGAAGGGAAGGAAGGTGAGCCCCCGGCGGCTAGGGTTTTGCCCCATCCGAGTCGCCCGAGCAGGGGCGACGCGGGGGCAAGTTATACCAGGAAGGCAAAGAACTGTGCAGCAGTTCATTGCGCTGCAAGTGCAAAAAATTAAACTGACTGGGGCGCAACTATGGAGTGAATTAAGCCCAAGCATAAATATCAGCTCCCAAAACTGCAAATATCACATTTCGTTACAGTATAATACTACTTTCTATGTTCACAAATATAAGATGTTTTGAATATTTTAATATAGACTACGTACGGACCGAAATAAGTGAATGAACGCATTGAAATGTGTCTATACATTTGATTCACAAAAATATTAGAACGGAGGGAGTAAATTTCAGTGGATACAAAAGTAGACTCCCAAATTGGGGCTGCCACTTCAGGTTCTCGTTAAACCAACTGGTCACGTCCACCATGGCTTGCTCAGCCCGCTCGACAGCAGTTGCGTTATCGCTGTTGTATCTCACAATCCATGGGACACACCAGCGTAGATCTTGACAAAGTGACGAAACTGTAGGCCCAAATATAATGTCAGGATGTTTCTGCAAAATAAATCATATCCGGATGAAAGGGTTCGAACGCTAGTTCTGCAATGATCTCCTATCGATAATGTGTTTCTCCAACCAATCGACAACCCAAAGTACTTTATGGCATCTTTTTCCGTTTTCCATCATGAACATACACTTTCAAGAAACAGTAGGTCACTAGCATATGGATCTAAAATTCATTTGGTCATAAAGTAAAAAAATGTGACTTCTAGCTGTAGAGGCTTGATGACTCTTAATATGGGACGGAGGGAGTACATGATTTGGGAAGAAGCACATGATGCCGTGGAAGCCTTCTTATAGCAGAAGATGGACACCGGAGGGCCACCAGGGGGCCCAGGAGACAGGGGGCGTGCCCAGTAGGGGTGGGCGCGCCCCCGCCCTCCTGGCCAGGGTGTGGGCCCCCTGAGGTGTTTCTTCCGCTCAATAATTCTTATTAATTCCAAAAATAAGTTTCGTGGAGTTTCAGGATTTTTAGAGCAGTGCAGAATATGTTTCCAATGTTTGCTCCTTTTCCAGCCAGAATTCCAGCTGCCGGCATTCCCCCTCTTCATGGTAAACCTTGTAAAATAAGAGAGAATAACCATAAGTATTGAGATATAATGTGTAATAACAACCCATAATGCAATAAATATTGATATAAAAGCATGATGCCAAATGGACGTATCAACTCCCCCAAGCTTAGACCTCGCTTGTCCTCAAGCGAAAGTCGATAACGAAAAATATGTCCACATGTTTAGAGATAGAGGTGTCGATAAAAATAAAATACGAACATGAGGGCATCATGATCATTCTTATAACAGCAACATAAATAGATTTTATCATATGATTTCTTATGCTCAAGTAACAATCAATTCACAATGTCAAGTATGGTTCAGAAAACTACATCGGAAGCTAACAAACTATAATCTCAGTCATTGAAGCAATTGCAATTTATCATAACATCAGAAAGAGTCAAGAATTGAGCTTTTCAGCAAGTCCACACACTCAACTATCATGTAGTATTCTACAATTGCTAACACTCACGCGGTACTTGTGGTTATGGAGTTTCAGCCGGACACTGAGAAAGATAGGGGCTTATTGTGTTGCCTCCCAACGTATTCACCTTTAGGTGCTGTCAACAATAACAATCCATGCTAACTTACATCCAATTGGATATATATATCATGATCTTTCAAACATGAGGAGCTTGCAAAAGGATAAATGAAAAAGGGAAAGGTGAAGATCACCTTGACTCAAGCATAAAGTAAAAATATAAAGTAAAAGATAGGCCCTTCTGTAGGATCGAAAGTATGTCTAGAGGGGGGGTGATTAGACTACTTGACCAAATAAAAACTTATCCTTTTCCCAATTTTAGTCTTTGCCAGATTTTAGCTATCTTACCACAAGTCAAGCAATCTTAACACAATTCAAGCAAGCATGCAAAGAGTATATGAGCAGCGGAAAGTAAAGCATGCAACTTGCAAGAATGTAAAGGGAAGGGTTTGGAGGATTCAAACGCAATTGGAGACACGGATGTTTTTGTCGTGGTTCCCATAGGTGGTGCTATCGTACATCCACATTGATGGAGACTTCAACCCATGAAGGGTAACGGTTGCGCGAGTCCACGGAGGGCTCCACCCACGAAGGGTCCACGAAGAAGCAACCTTGTCTATCCCACCATGGCCATCGCCCACAAAGGACTTGCCTCACTAGCGGTAGATCTTCACGAAGTAGGCGATCTCCTTGCCCTTACAAACTCCTTGGTTCAACTCCACAATCTTGTCGGAGGCTCCCAAGTGACACCTAGCCAATCTAGGAGACACCACTCTCCAAGAAGTAACAAATGGTGTGTTGATGATGAACTCCTTGCTCTTGTGCTTCAAATAATAGTCTCCCCAACACTCAACTCTCTCTCACAGGATTTGGATTTGGTGGAAAGAAGATTTGAGTGGAAAGCAACTTGGGGAAGGCTAGAGATCAAGATTCATATGGTAGGAATGGAATATCTTGGCCTCAACACATGAGTAGGTGGTTCTCTCTCAGAAACAACAAGTTGGAAGTGTAGGTTTGTTCTGATGGCTCTCTCCACGAATGAAGAGGATGTGGAGGGGTATATATAGCCTCCACACAAAATCTAACCGTTACACACAACTTTCCAAACTCGATGGGACCGAATTTGTAAACTCGGTCGGACCGATTTAGCAAATCTAGTGACCGTTAGGATTTTCGGTGGGACCGACATGCAACTCGGTAGGACCGATATAGTTAGGGTTAGGGCATAACGTAATCTCGGTGGACCAATTACACAAACTCGGTGAGACCGATTTTGGTAATAAGCTAACCAGAGAGTTGGTCAGGTAAACTCGGTGGGACCGATTCGCTCATTTCGGTGGGACCGAAATGTTACGAAAAGAAAACAGGGAGTTTACATTGCAATCTCGGTGGGACCGATTGCTCATCCCGGTGGTACCGAAACGTAACGAAGGGAAACAGAGAGATTACAATCCCATCTCGGTGGGACCGAGATCCCTATCGGTGAGACCGATTTTCCTAGGGTTTGTGGCAGTGGCTATGTCATCTGAATTCGGTGGCACCGGGTAGAAAGAATCGGTAGGGCCGAGTTTGACTTTTGGTTTAGGTCATATGCGGATGTGAGAAAGTAGTTGAGGGTTTTGAAGCATATCACTAAGCACTGTGGAGCAAAAAACTCATTAAGCAACACCTCATCCCTCCTTGATAGTATTGGCTTTTCCTATAGACTCAATGTGATCTTGGATCACTAAAATATAAAATGTAGAGTCTTGAGCTTTTGAGCTTGAGCCAATCCTTTTGTCCTTAGCATTTTGAGGGATCCACTTTTCTCATCCATGCCATGCCATCCGTTGAGCTTTTCCTGAAATATTTATCTTGGAATAATGTTAGCTCAGTGAGCTATATGTTGTTAGGAATTACCAAAACCACCTAGGGATAGTTGCACTTTCAATCTCCCCCTTTTTTGGTAATTGATGACAACATATAGATCAAAGCTTCGACAAATGATAATAAGAGTGAAAACATTGTCGCTTTGAGAAGTATGTGATAAGCAAGAGCTCCCCCTAAATTTGTGCATAGTTTAAGATTTTCTTTGGACTGCAAATGCACAAAGAGTTAGGCTCATGGGTTACTCTTCCATGTCACATACATCTTGATGGAGCACTCAAAATGATAATGATTGAATATACATGCACTCATCACCGAGCAAAGTGAATGATCATATAGAGATAAATGGGATAATGTCATCCAACAAGCATAAATGTAGCATATGATCAAACACATGATCGTCCAGGTATCACACAGACATAAAGTATCTCAAACAAGCAAATAAAGTTTAACCACCAAAGCAAGAGAGAACAAAAAACAACACTATCTCTCGAAGCCTATGCTCTATACAGTTTTCTCCCCCTTTGGCAACAAGTTACCAAAAAGTTCATAGAAAATGCATAGCACTAGATCGACTCTCAGGCTTGATCTTCAGGTGGTGGTGTAGAGATGGCTCCTTGGACGAAGACTTCAGTTGATGTGGATGGAGCTGGAGGTGGAGGTGCTGAAGCTGGTTGCACTGGAGCTGTAGGAGCTGTAGCTGGTGTAGATGAAGTGGCTCTGGTGTCTGTCACTAGCACTGCAGCTGATCTCTGAGCTCTAGGCACTCTGGCAAATGCATCAGTGGTTGTCTTGCCCTTCCTCTCCTGCATATCATCCTGAAGCTGCTCAACAACAGACTGGATCTCAGTTACCTTCACATCCAAGTCATAGAACTTCTGCTCCATGATCCTCTCCAGGCTCTCCTGGTTTTGAGTCAAGGTGGCCAGCCCCTTCTCAATCCTCAGAGTGGATGCAATCAAGTAGCCTAGCTGATCTTGTTTGCTCTTCAGAAAGTACTGAGATGCCTCTTCCATTGTTGGCATCTTGGTAGCCTTCTCTGTCCTTGCCTTCTCCTTCTTTGCTTGAGCATGCACAGAAGATGGTTCATCTTCACCCATAACCACTTGGTTGTCCTCAAAGTATGGATAGATAGGCATGTGATCCTTGTCCAACAAGTATGTGCCTGTGCCCATCTTGGAGTTAATCAGCTCCTGGATCTGTGGGGCATACCCATAACTTCTCTTCTAGTCAGCTGCTGTCCTCTTGATAGTCTCAACTATGAGGATCATGACCTTGAACTTCTGTGGCACATCAAATAAGTGTAGCAAGTTTATTGCATGGCCTCTGATCATGTTGTGGTCACCTGACTTGGGCAAGAGAGTATGCCTGAGGATCCAGTTGATGGTTGGCAGTCCTGACAGAAGATAATGTACAGATCCAAACTTATGTGTCTCAACTGCAGCATCTGGGATCTCCTTGTACATATGTGCCATAGTGTTGTGATCCATCTTCTTCTTGGCATAGACATCCAAGTCATCTTCTTTCTCCTTAGGTGCATTGATCAGATTTGCCCATTCTTCAATTGTTGATTGGTACCTAGTACCTTCAGACATCCATACTATCCTGCCATCTGGAAAGAAGTGTGCTGTGGAGTAGAATTGCATTATGAGCTCATCATTCCACTTTATGAGCTTCTGCCCAACAAAGTCTGCAACTCCACAAGCACTGAAACTGTCATACACACCAGGATAGTCTTCCTCATTCTCCTTCATGTAGGTCCAGTCCACCCACCTCATGTCACAAACTATAGGATTCTTGTCCAGCAATATTCTCATAGAAATCCTGTTGTTCCTTAGTATGGAACCTGTAGTCAACAACAGTCCTTCTCCTGATAGCATAAGGATCAGACAACCTCCACTGTCTGAGGCCTACATCCTTTCTCAGCTTCATGTTCTCAGCCACAGGATGAGCATCATTATGGTCTGGAATCTTTGGCTTCAACTTTCTCAAGACATGCTCTTCATCTTCTTCTTCTTCAGCAGCAGTTTCAGGCACTGGGGCCTTGTTCTTCTCAGCAGCAGATATGTTTCTGGTATTCCTCTTTGGTGCAATCTTGGGCTTGGAGGCAGCTTTGGGTGCTTCTTTAGGCTTTGATGATGCAGCCCCTGACCTAATAGCATCACCCATAAGCTTCTGAGCCTTGGGTGCTGGTGCAGCAACCTCTTCTTCCTCTTCCTCTTCCATCATGGAAGGCTTTCCAACAAATCTGGCCATGGTCTTCTTGACCCTTTCCTTCCTCTTCTTCCCTGTTCTGGCTATCACTCTGATCAGACATGTTGCAAACACTGACTGCAGACCCTGTGAATAGATATAGATGAGATAGAGTGGATGAGCATCACAAAATACAAAGGTTTTTGCAAAAGAATGAGTCAAAAACTTAGTTTTAGTTTTCCACAGAAAGCATTCCGGATCAACCGATTTGCAAACTCGGTGATACCGAAGCAACTTTTGGAACCTAAACTAGTGAACTCGGTCAGACCGAGTCACAGTTCGGTGGCACCGGGACTGCTAGGGTTTCACAAAGTTCTACAACTCGGTGGGTCCGAGATGGTTTCGGCGGAAACCTAACCCTAAATTTTCAATTCACCTCTAAGCTATGAATTGTTTTGACTAGATAGAATAGTTTCAATCGTGGCAAGAATCATGATGAACACAATGTGCTAGGAATCAGACGGGGATAGCACTGTGATCGAGTCCATAGCCTAGCTCGGCGATGAACTCGCTATGGTGGCAATGGCGGGGATGAATTCCGTTGACGGCGGCAGAGACCAGCGACTGGAGGCGGCTGGCGATGAGGAGGACGATTCGGAGACCCTAGAGGCGGAGTGAGCTATGCGCGGGCGAAAGGGTTCGGAGAAAGTTTCCAAAAAATTTCCCGTGAGTATATATAGCCCGACCCTGTCGGTGTGACCGAGTGGAACAACTCGGTAGCACCGAGATGCATAACTGTTGAGAGTTACAGCAACTCGGTGTGACCGAAAAGTTCAAATCGGTTGCACCGAGATTGAAAACCTAGATCGACTTAGTGATCTCGGTATGACCGAAATGGAAGAATCGGTCAGACCGAAATGCACAAAGAAGTTTAAGAAGTTTAAGTCTATGATGAATCAGGGACTCCGAGTGCTCCTCACACAGAGTGGTTCGAATCTGACTTGATCAAATTTTGTGATGTAGCATGAATAGAGTTTGAGACAAGAAAAGCATAGATAGCTAGAGAAGGTTCTTAGGCATTCTTGTCCATCCACTTGGCAAAATAAAAAGAAACCAATCAATCAAAGAAACAAGTGGATGTTCTCGAATGAGTAAAATATGCAACCAACATGCTCACACAATAAAATGGCAAATGAAATATGTGGCAAAGCATGCACAACCAATTCTAGCATCTATCAAACAATTCGCGATGACTAGGTCATCTATATATGAGTATATTGACTTAGGAGTCAAATGAGAACATTTGATCATAGGTCATACTCATCGTTTAAGCTCAAGTGGGGTTACCACTTTTACATAATGCATTGATGTGTTCACACCATTAGAGTTGCTTTGACTCAATTCTTAGAGTTAAGCTCCCCCTAGATGTGAGATCCTCCCTTAGAGGGATGAACTAACCTTGGGTTTTGTCGATGATGACTTCATGTAGGTGTTGAAGATGTGGATGCTCAATGTTGATGAAGATCATTTGGAGCAATCCTTTGGAGTGAGTTGCACTTTCAATACCTACACGGGTTAGTCCCACAAGGAACAAACAAGGATATCCATAGACATAGAGTGATGCACACACAAGATGATGTCTATGAAAGCATTAGGTTACCTTGTCCCTTGTCTTACCAACAAGAGGGTTTGTGACTCCTTGAACTAGTGCAAGATGGGGAAGTTGATTGCACTTGTTGTTGCCAAAATGATATGAGTGAAATATGTTGGCAGAGTCACCCTCAAGGACTCTCTAGTTCTTCTTCTTCGGGATCCACATCATCTTGATGGGAATCCTTGGAGTTGTAGTCGTACTTGATGAAGTAGAGCTTGATGTAGTCTTGGTAACCCACTTGACCAAGGCCTTAGGAGCTTCTTCAAATGCATCAATCTCCTCTTGAAGCTTGTCCTTGTCTTTTTGCTTGTGGTCTTGTGGTGGAAGATCATCTTGAGCTTGTGTTCCCTTGAAGGAAGTAGGATCATACTTCTCTTGTTGAGGAACAAACTTCGTCTTGGGCTATTGATCTTCTTCCCACTCAACTCCATTGGCATTGAACTTTCGTTCAAAACCAACACCTTGGTTCTTCCGGTATCTTCCTTGCTTGCGTACAATTTCCTCAAATTGCTTACTCCTGGTAAGGCTCTTGTAAACACCTTTCTCTATAATTCCCTTCAATAAGCTATTTTCTTGCTCAAGTGTAACTTGGCTAAGAGAATCATTAGTGGAATCAAGAGAACTACTAGAAGCAACAACATTGGATTTAGAATGATTATTGTTACTACTAGAGGAAGAATCCTTCTTGTTCTTGTTAATGGACTTGACTTGAGGCATGTAAGTAGATAAGAGTAAACGCTTGGAAATGTAAGAAGAACTTTTCTTATGGAGATCATCATTGATTGCCTTTAAGAACTCATGCTCTTGCTCAAGGTTGAGCTTTTCAAAGCGTAACTTCTCATGAGTCCTTAAAAGTTCTCGATGATCTTCTAAGATAGTTTCATGAGCTAATTTAAGAGTGTTTAGTTCTTTAGTTAGAAGCTCAATCTTCTCCTTATCATTGTCATTCGTTTTATCTTGATTAGCATGATTAATTGATGTTTCATCATAGTATTCATCACTAGAGTTGTCAACAAGTAAATCATCATCACCTAGCAAGTCATCTTCATCACTACTGAAATCAACATACTCGGGGTGTGTTACCTTTGGGCCTTTAGCCATGAAGCATCTTCCAAGTCCTTCATTTGGTGAATCAAATATGTCGTAGGAGTTGGTTGACACAAGTGCTAGACTGGCAACACCTTCATCTTGAGTATATTCGGAGTCGGAGTGATAGCTTCTCTCGGAGTGATTGTCGGAGTCGGAGCCGGATACCCATTCACCAACATGAGCTTGATGTCTTCATTTTGTGTAGCTCCTTGATGACTTGTCCTTCCTTTCCAAATCCTTGCTTCTCCGGGATGTTCTTCATTCATAACGATCATCTCTACTCCTTCTCTCTCTTGGTGGTGATTCTTCTGTTCTACTTCTCCTCTTGGGTGATTCTTCTCTTCTTTCGTGGGGTGTCGTACACTCATTGGAATAGTGTCCGGGTCTCCCACAATTGTAGCAATTGCGCTCTCGACTACAAGATCTTTTGTTATTGTAGGACCTTGACTTGGAGCTTCTCTCTTTGCTTCTACTCTTGTAGAATTTGTTGAAGTTCTTCACCATTAAGCTCAATTCTTCATTGAAGGTTTGTTTCTCACTTGATGATGTAGGGGCTTCACATGAGGCTTTGTAAGCACCACTCGACTTGTTGTGAAGTTCCTCCTTATCCTTGAGTGACATCTCATGAGCAACAATTCTTCCATTGACTTCCGTTGGCTTGAGATCTTTGTAATTGGGCATCATTTGGATCAATGTGCACACGGTATCATATTTTCCGTCCGAAGCTCTTAGGATCTTCTTGATGATGAATTTGTCGGTCATCTCTTCACTTCCTAAGCTGGCAATCTCATTTGTGATAAGAGCAAGCCTAGAGTACATTTCAGCGACACCTTCACCATCCTTCATTTTGAACTTGTCAAGTTGACTTTGGAGCACATCCAACTTGGATTCCTTGACAGAGTCGGTACCTTCATGCATATCAATCAAAGTATCCCAAATTTCCTTTGCATTCTCAAGACGGCTGATTTTGTTGAATTCTTTGGGGCACAATCCGTTGAAGAGGATATCACAAGCTTGAGCGTTGTATTGCAATATCTTCAACTCTTCCGTGCTAGCTTCACGATTCGGTTCTCTCCCATCAAAGAATTCACCTTGCAAGCCAATACACACAATAGCCCAAACAGCGGGGTTATGCCCAAGAATATGCATTTTCATCTTATGCTTCCAACTAGCAAAATTAGTACCATCAAAGTAAAACTCTATGGTGGTAATTTCCCTCGCTAGACGCCATACTCTCCTAGGTTGTGAAACCAAGGCTATGACCACCAAAAGCTATGGAAATCAAAGCAAATGGAGACCAAAGCTCTGATACCACTTGTAGGATCGAAAGTATGTCTAGAGGGGGGTGATTAGACTACTTGACCAAATAAAAACTTATCCTTTTCCCAATTTTAGTCTTTGGCAGATTTTAGCTATCTTAGCACAAGTCAAGCAATCTTAACACAATTCAAGCAAGCATGCAAAGAGTATATGAGCAGCGGAGAGTAAAGCATGCAACTTGCAAGAATGTAAAGGGAAGGGTTTGGAGGATTCAAATGCAATTGGAGACACGGATGTTTTTGTCGTGGTTCCGATAGGCGGTGCTATCGTACATCCACGTTGATGGAGACTTCAACCCACGAAGGGTAATGGTTGCGCGAGTCCACGGAGGGATCCACCCACCAAGGGTCCATGAAGAAGCAACCTTGTCTATCCCACCATGGCCGTCGCCCACGAAGGACTTGCCTCACTAGCGGTAGATCTTCACAAAGTAGGCGATCTCCTTGCCCTTACAAACTCCTTAGTTCAACTCCACAATCTTGTCGGAGGCTCCCAAGTGACACCTAGCCAATCTAGGAGACACCACTCTCCAAGAAGTGACAAATGGTGTGTTGATGATGAACTCCTTGCTCTTGTGCTTCAAATGATAGTCTCCCCAACACTCAACTCTCTCTCACAGGATTTGGATTTGGTGGAAAGAAGATTTGAGTGGAAAGCAACTTGGGGAAGGCTAGAGATCAAGATTCATATGGTAGGAATGGAATATCTTGGCCTCAACACATGAGTAGGTGGTTCTCTCTCAGAAATAGCAAGTTGGAAGTGTAGGTTTGTTCTGATGGCTCTCTCCACGAATGAAGAGGAGGTGGAGGGGTATATATAACCTCCACACAAAATCTAACCGTTACACACAACTTGCCAAACTCGGTGGGACCGAATTGGTAAACTCGGTCGGACCGATTTAGCAAATCTAGTGACCGTTAGGATTTTCGGTGGGACCGACATGCAACTCGGTAGGACCGATATGGTGAGGGTTAGGGCATAATGTAATCTCGGTGAGACCGATTACACAAACTCGGTGAGACCAATTTTGGTAATAAGCTAACGAGAGAGTTGGTCAGGTAAACTTGGTGGGACCGATTTGCTCATTTCGGTGGGACCAAAATGTTACGAAAAGGAAATAGGGAGTATACATTGCAATCTCGGTGGGACCGAAATGTTACGAAAAGGAAACAGGGAGTTTACATTGCAATCTCGGTGGGACCGATCGCTCATGTCAGTGGTACCGAAATGTTACGAAGGGAAACAGAGAGATTACCATCCCATCTCGGTGGGACCGAGATCCCTATCGGTGGGACCGATTTGCCTAGGGTTTGTGGCAGTGGCTATGACATCTGAACTCGGTGGCGCCAGGTAGAAAGAATCGGTAGGGCCGAGTTTGACTTTTGGTTTAGGTCATATGTGGATGTGAGAAAGTAGTTGACAGTTTTGGAGCATATCACTAAGCACTGTGGAGCAAAAAACTCATTAAGCAACACCTCATCCCTCCTTGATAGTATTGGCTTTTCCTATAGACTCAATGTGATCTTGGATCACTAAAATATAAAATGTAGAGTCTTGAGATTTTGAGCTTGAGCCAATTCTTTTGTCCTTAGCATTTTCAGGGATCCACTTTTCTCATCCATGACATGCCATCCATTGAGCTTTTCCTGAAATATTTATCTTGGAATAATGTTAGCTCAATGAGCTATATGTTGTTAGGAGTTACCAAAACCACCTAGGGATAGTTGCACTTTCACCTTCGCAGAGAGAAGCAGAGGTTGTCATGTGCGTTTACGGTTGGATGCACAAAATCTTAATGCAAAAGAACGTCACTTTATATTGCCACTTGTATGTGGACCTTTATTATGCAGTCTGTCGCTTTTATTGCTTCCACAACAAGATCGTATAAAGCTTATTTTCTCTGCACTAATAAGTCATACATATTTAGATAGCAATTTTTATTGCATGCAACATGACAACTTACTTGAAGGATCTTACTCAATCCATAGGTAGGTATGGTGGACTCTCATGGCAAAACTGGGTTTAAGGATATTTGGAAGCACAAGTAGTATTTCTACTTGGTGCAAGGAATTTGGCTAGCATGAGGGGGAAAGGCAAGCTCAACATGTTTGGAAGGTCAATGACAATATACTTTAACTGAGATGTGAGAAAACATAAACCATTACGTTGTCTTCCTTGTCCAACATCAACTCTTTTAGCATGTCATACTTAATGAGTGCTTCACAATCATAAAAGATGTCCAAGATAATATATTTGTATGTGAATCTCTCTTTCCTTATTACTTCCTATTAATTGCAACAATGACCAAAGCTACGTTTATCAACTCTCAACAACTTTTATGCCTCATACTTTCTATGTGTGAAGTCATTACTATCCATAAGATCAATATGAACTCTTTTATTCTTTCTACTTTCTCAAGATCATAGCAAGATAGCAAAGCCCTTGACTCAACACTAATCTTTATTATAGATAGCTCACGGACTCGATTACATAAAGAGATCACAAAGCAAAACTCAAAACTACTTGATACCAAAAATTCAATCTACTAGATCAAGATACTACTAAAAGGATCAAACTAAATAAAACGGTAAAGATAGGAGTGTGATGGTGATACGATACCGGGGCACCTCCCCCAAGCTTGGCAGTTACCAAGGGGAGTGCCCATACCCATGTGATTATGTCCTCGAAGGTGGTGAAGTAGGAGTTGTTGATGAAGTAGGCTTGTCGTCCATCTTCCAAGGCATAGGCTCACCATCATAGAAGGATGATCGAGTCTCCGGGACCCTTAAATCTGAAGCCAAACTCATCCTCTAGAATCTATATTCATACTCACAGTTCTGGTTTTGTAGGTAATAGATCTAGGCTTGGAGGTGCTCGATTTTATCTTGAAGCTTGAAGATGGTCTCCGCAATGACCTTGGCATCTAGATTGTGATTGTTGGTGAACTCCGTGATCATCATATGGTTGGCGTTGAGTCCACACTCCACCATCCCTTGGCACTTGAAGACTTGCTGCTCCACGGCTTCGAGCTTTGTCTCCACGCTTCTGGTACGCCTCGGTCCCTCCACATCGCGGATGTGCAGCACCCCCTCACGCATCTCAATGGTTTGAGGGTGTTGCAGCACCTCCACGAGATAGGGGTTGATAACCCTCTCGAAAAACTTGTATTTGGGAGCGCTTGGAGACACCATGATGCTCTAGATCTGTAATAGAAAATAGCTCGAAACGAAAACAGAGGATATTTGCGTGATACGGTGGTCAAAACCTTCGGGGGTTTATATAATGAATTTTTACCGACCAAAATACGTAATGTGCAAGAAAACAGAGTCCGGGAGGCACACGAGGTGGCCACGAGACAGGAGGGGGCGCCTAGGAAGGGTGGGTGCGCCCTCCACCCTCGTGGAGGCCTCGTGTCCTTCCCGAACTACTTCTTTCTTCCTAAAATTCTTAAATATTCCAAAAATGATAAAAATTGCCATTAGAATTGTTTTGGAGTCGGTTTACTTACCGTACCACATACCTATTCCTTTTCGGAGTCTGGAACATTCTGGAAAGTGTCCCTTATGTATTCCTCCGGGGTTACGGTTTCAATAATATTAGTTTCAACATTGATAGGATTACCTGAGATATTGTTTAATTCTTTGGCCGTTCACCACCCTCGGACTTGTGCCTTTGAAGTTGTTAATTTTTATGGCACCAGAACGATAGACCTCCTTGATAACGTAAGGACCTTCCCATTTAGAGAGAAGTTTTTCTGCAAAAAATCTTAAGCGAGAGTTGAATAATAACACATAATCACGTATGTTAAACTCACGCTTTTGTATCCTTTTGTCATGCCAGCGTTTTACTTTTTCTTTGAATAGCTTGGCATTCTCATAGGCTTGGGTTCTCCATTCATCAAGTGAGCTAATATCAAACAACCTCTTCTCACCGGCAAGTTTGAAGTCATAGTTGAGCTCTTTGATAGCCTAATATGCTTTATGTTCAAGTTCTAGAGGTAAATGACAAGCTTTTCCATAAACCATCTTATATGGAGACATACCCATAGGATATTTGTATGCAGTTCTATAAGCCCATAATGCATCATCAAATTTTTTGGACCAATTCCTTCTAGATCTATTGACAGTCTTTTGCAAAATTAATTTGAACTCTCTATTGCTCAACTCTACTTGACCACTAGACTGCGGATGATAAGGAGATGTGATTCTATGATTAACATCATACTTAGCAAGCATCTCACGAAAAGCACCATGAATAAAATGTGAACCACCATCAGTCATAAGATATATAGGGACTCCAAACCTCGGAATAATAACTTCTTTAAGCATTTTAATAGAAGTGTTATGATCAGCACTACTAGTTGGAATAGCTTCTACCCACTTAGTAACGTAATCAACAACAACTAAAATATGTGTGTAACCATTAGAGGCAGGAAAAGGTCCCATATAATCAAAGCCCCAAACATCAAATGGTTCAATAACAAGAGAATAATTCATAGGCATTTCTTGACGTCTACTAATATTACCAATTCTTTGACATTCATCACAAGATAAGACAAACTTACGAGTATCTTTGAAGAGAGTAGGCTAATAAAACCGGATTGCAATATCTTGTGTGCAGTTCTATCTCCAGCGTGGTGTCCTCCATATGATTCAGAGTGACACTTGCGTAGGATCTGTTCCTGTTCATGATCAGGTACACAACGTCTAATAACACCATCTACTCCTTCTTTATAAAGGTGTGGGTCATCCCAGAAGTAATGTCTTAAATCATAAAAGAACTTTTTCTTTTGTTGGTATGTGAAACTAGGTGGTATAAATTTAGCGACAATGTAATTAGCATAATTAGCATACCAAGGAGCAGTACGAGAAGCATTAACAACCGCTAATTGTTCATCAGGAAAGCTATCATCAATAGGCAGTGGGTCATCAAGAACATTCTCTAACCTAGACAAGTTGTCTGCAACGGGGTTCTCAGCTCCCTTTCTATCAATAATATGCAAATCAAATTCTTGGAGCAAGAGAACCCATCTAATGAGTCTATGTTTAGCATCTTTCTTTTCCATAAGATATTTAATAGCAGCATGATCAGTGTGAATAGTAACTTTGGAATCAACAATATAAGGTCTAAACTTATCACATGCAAACACAACTGCTAAGAATTCTTTTTCAGTACTAGCATAATTTCTCCGGGCAGTATCAAGAGTCTTACTATCATACTGGATAACATTCAATTTCATATCAACTCTTTGCCCTAGAACAGCACCTACATCATAATCACTAGCATCACACATAATTTCAAAAGGTAAATTCCAATCAGGTGGCTGAACAATAGGTGAAGTGATCAAAGCTTTCTTAAGTATTTCAAATGCTTCTACACAATCATCATCAAAGACAAAAGGAATATCTTTTTGTAATAAATTAGTTAGAGGCCTAGAGATTTTAGAAAAGTCCTTAATGAACCTCCTATAAAAACCGGCATGACCAAGGAAACTTCTTATACCTTTTATGTCCTTGGGACATGACATCTTTTCAATAGCATCAACTTTAGCCTTATCAACTTCAATACCTCTCTCGGAAATCTTATGCCCCAAGATAATGCCTTCATTAACCATAAAGTGACACTTTTCCCAATTCAAGACGAGACTAGTGTCTTTGCATCTCTGCAAAACTCGATCAAGGTTGCTCAAGCAATCATCAAAAGAGGATCCATAAATGGAGAAGTCATCCATGAATACCTCAAAAATCTTTTCACAAAAATCAGAGAATATAGCCATCATACATCTTTGAAAGGTAGCAGGTGCATTACATAAACCAAAAGGCATACGTCTATAAGCAAAAGTGCCGAAAGGGCAAGTAAAAGTAGTTTTTGATTGATCCCCCGCTGACACAGGTATTTGCGAGAAACCAGAATAACCATCTAGAAAGCAGAAATGTGTGTGTTTGGATAGTCTTTCTAGCATTTGATCAATAAAAGGTAAAGGGTAATGATCTTGCTTAGTAGCTTTATTTAATTGACGGAAATCAATTACCATCCTATAACCTGTAATAATTCTTTGCGGGATCAATTCATCTTTATCATTAGGAACGACAGTAATACCTCCCTTTTTAGGAACACAATGGACAGGGCTTACCCAATCACTATCAGCAACGGGATAAATTATACCTGCCCCAAGGAGCTTTAGTATCTCCTTTCTTACCACTTCTTTCATCTTGGGATTCAGTCATCGTTGAGGATTTCTAACTAGTTTGGCATTGTCCTCCAAATTAAATTTGTGTTGACATAACGTGGGACTAATGCCCTTTAAATCATCCAGAGTATATCCAATAGCAGCACGGTGCTTCTTCAGAGTTTTCAATAATCTTTCTTCTTCTTGCTCTGAAAGGTTAGCACTAATAATAACAGGATATATTTTCTTTTCATCAAGATAAGCATACTTAAGATTATCAGGTAATGGTTTGAGTTCAAACATGTGATCACCCTTGGGTGGAGGTGGATCCCCAAGAATTTCAACGAGAAGGTTGTGTTTCAGCATAGGTTCCTGTTTAAGGAACACGTCATCTATTTCCCTTCTTTCCTTCATAAACATATCATTTTCATGGTCAAGCAAATATCGTTCTAACGGATCAGCAGGAGGCACGACAATAGAAGCGAGACCAATAATCTCATCCTTACTAGGTGATTCTCTATCACGAGGTTGTCTATGAAACTTAGCAAAATTAAACTCATGAGACATACCCTCTAAGCCAATTGTGACAGTATCCTTTTCACAATCAATCCTAGCATTAAATGTAATTTAAGAAGGGTCTACCAAAAATAATGGGACAAAATTCATCTTGTGGGGAACTAAGAACAAGAAAATCAGCAAGGTATTTAACCTTCCCACACAAGACTTCAACATCTCTAACAATTCCAACTGGTGAAATAGTATCTCTATTGGCAAGCTTGATAGTAACATCAATACCTTCCAACTCAACGGGTGCAATATCATGCATAATTTCTTTATATAAGTCATAGGATATTGCACTAGCACTAGCACCCATATCACATCAGCCATGATAACAATGATCTCCTATTTTAATAGAAATAACAGGCATGCCTACCACAGGTCTATGTATCTTAGTATCTGGTCTAACAATATTAGCAGTCCCACCACAGAAATAAATAACATGCCCATCTAAATCATCATCCAAGTGATCTTTAACCATAGCAATATTAGGTTCAACTTTGATTTGCTCAGTAGGTGTATAAGTCCTAGTATTACTCTTACGAACAACAGTCAAAGTTTTAGCATGATCCTTTATCCTAACAGGAAAAGGAGGTTTCTCAACATAAGTAGTAGGAACAATAGGATCACTATAGGTGACAGTCTTTTCTTCAACTATAATAGATGCAACTACTTTTACTTCAACGGGAGGATTATATTTAAACAACTTCTCCTTAGGGAGATCAACATGAGTAGCAAAAGATTCACAGAAAGAAGCAACTATCTTAGAGTCAAGTCCATATTTAGCGCTAAATCCACGAAAAGCATCAGTATCCATAAAAGATTTAACACAATCAAACTTAGGTGTTATACCTGACTCCTTACCATCGTCAGAACCCCAATCTTTAGAGTTGCGTTTAATTCTTTCCAATAAACCCCACTTGAATTCAGTAGTCTTCAGCATATAAGAACCAACACGGGAAGTATCAAGCATGGTGCGATCATTGGGAGAAAGCCGAGCATAATTTTTTTGAATAATCATTTCTCTTGAGAGCTCATGATTGGGGCATGAATATAACATTGACTTAAGCCTCCCCCAAGCTTGAGCGATGCTTTCTCCTTCACGAGGCCAGAAATTATATATGTAATTACGATCACGATGAACAAGATGCATAGGATAGAACTTCTGGTGAAATTCCAACTTCAATCGTTTATAATTCCAAGATCCTGTATGATCACATAGCCTATACCATGTCAATGCATCTCCCTTCACAGATAAAGGGAAGACCTTCCTTTTGACAACATCATCGGGAATACCTGCAAGCTTAAATAATCCAGAAACTTCATCCACAAAGATAAGGTGTAAATCGGGATGCAATGTTCCATCTCCTGCAAAGGGATTAGCTAGCAGTTTCTCTATCATACCCAAAGGAATCTCCAAGTAAATATTTTCAGTAGGTTGAGGAGAAACTCTTTGCTCTACTGGTCGGTGTGAAGATACCCCGAACAAGCCCCTCAAAGGATTAGTTTCCATAGTAACAAGTGACAGAAAATTTCAGCACACTATATAAATGTTTCCTTACCAAGTTCCACTCACCAAAGGTGCTTCACTCCCCGGCAACGGTGCCAGAAAAGAGTCTTGATGACCCACAAGTATAGGGGATCTATCGTAGTCTTTTTGGTAAGCAAGAGTGTCGAACCCAACGAGGAGCAGAAGGAAATGATAAGCGGTTTTCAGTAAGGTATTCTCTGCAAGCACTGAAATTGTAGGTAACAGATAGTTTTGTGATAAGATAATTTGTAATGGGTAACAAGAATGAAAGTAAATAAAGTGCAGCAAGGTGGCCCAATCCTTTTTGTAGCAAAGGACAAGCCTGGACAATTTTTTATAATGAGAAAAGCGCTCCCGATGACACATGGGAATTATCGTCAAGCTAGTTTTCATCACGCTCATATGATTCACGTTCGGTACTTTGATAGTTTGATATGTGGGTGGACCGGTGCTTGGGTACTGCCCTTTCTTAGACAAGCATCCCACTTATGATTAACCCCTATTGCAAGCATCCACAACTACAAAACAAGTATTAAGGTAAACCTAACCATAGCATGAAACTAATGGATCCAAATCAGCCCCTTACAAAGCAACGCATAAACTAGGGTTTAAGCTTCTGTCACTCCAGCAACCCATCATCTACTTATTACTTCCCAATGCCTTCGTCTAGGCCCAAATAATGGTGAAGTATCATGTAGTCGACGTTCACATAACACCACTAGAGGAGAGACAACATACATCTCATCAAAATATTGAACGAATACCAAATTCACATGACTACTAATAGCAAGACTTCTCCCATGTCCTCAGGAACAAACGTAACTACTCACAAAGCATATTCAAGTTCATGATCAGAGGAGTATTAAAATGCATTAAGAATCTGAACATATGATCTTCCACCAAGTAAACCAATTAGCATCAAGTACAAGGAGTAATCAACACTACTAGCAACCCACAGGTACCAATTTGTGGTTTTGATACAAGATTGGATACAAGAGATGAACTAGGGTTTTGAGAGGAGATGGTGCTGGTGAAGATGTTGATGGAGATTGAACCCCTCCCGATGAGAGGATCGTTGGTGATGACGATGGTGATGATTTCCCCTCCCGGAGGGAAGTTTCCCCGGCAGAACAGCTCCACCGGAGCTCTAGATTGGTTCCGCCAAGGTTCCACCTCGTGGCGGCGGAGTTTCGTCCCGTAAGCTTGCTTATGATTTTTTCCAGGGTAAAAGCCTTCATATAGCAGAAGATTGGCACTGGAGGGCCACCAGGGGGCCCAGGAGATAGGGGGCACGCCCAGTAGGGGTGGGCGCACCCCCCACCCTCCTGGCCAGGGTGTGGGACCCCTCTAGTGTTTTCTTCGCTCAATAATTCTTATTAATTCCAAAAGTGACTTCCGTGGAGTTTAAGGATTTTTGGAGCTGTGCAGAATAGGTTTCCAATATTTGCTCCTTTTCCAGCCAGAATTCCAGCTGCCAACATTCCCCCTCATCATGGTAAACCTTGTAAAATAAGAGAGAATAGCCATAAGTATTGTGACATAATGTGTAATAACAGCCCATAATGCAATAAATATTGATATAAAAGCATGATGCAAAATGGACGTATCAATGCGGTCCAATGAGTATTGATGCTCGTGGTGGGTATTGTGATTTTCTTACCTTCACAGATGATTTGAGCAGATATGGTTATATCTACTTAATGAAGCAGAAATCTGAAACATTTGAAAAGTTCAAAGAATTTCAGAGTGAAGTGGGAAGTCATCGTAACAAGAAAATAAAGTTTCTACGATCTGATCGTGGAGGAAAATATTTGAGTTACGAGTTTGGTCTTCATTTGAAACAACATGGGATAGTTTCACAATTAACGCCACCTGGAACACCACAACAAAATAGTGTGTCTGAACGTCGTAACCAAACATTATTAGATATGGCGCAATCTATGATGTCTCTTACTGATTTACCGCTATCGTTTTAGGGTTATGCTCTAGAGACGGCTGCATTCACTTTAAATAGGGTACCATCAAAATCCGTTGAGACGATGCCTTATGAAGTGTGGTTTGGCAAGAAACCAAAGTTGTCATTTCTTAAAGTTTGGGGCTGCGATGCTTATGTGAAAAAACTTCAACCTGATAAGCTCGAACCCAAATCGGAGAAGTGCATCTTCATAGGATACCCAAAGGAAACTGTTGGGTACACCTTCTATCATAGATCCAGAGGCAAAATCTTTGTTGCTAAGAATGGATCCTTTCTAGAGAAGGAAATTCTCTCGAAAGAAGTGAGTGGGAGGAAAGTAGAACTTGATGAGGTAACTATACCTACTCCCTTAATGGAAAGTTGTTCATCGCAGAAATCAGTTCCTGTGATTCCTACACCAATTAATGAGGAAATTAATGGAAAGTTCAGATCAAGTTACTACCGAACCTCGTAGGTCTTCCAGAGTAAGATCCGCACCAGAGTGGTACGATAATCCTGTTCTGGAAGTCATGTTACTAGACCATGATGAACCTACGAACTATGAGGAAGCAATGATGAGCCCAGATTCTGTGAAATGGCTTAAGGCCATGAAATCTGAGATGGGATCCATGTATGAGAACAAAGTGTGGACTTTGGCAGACTTGCCCGATGATCGGCAAACCATAGAAAATAAATGGTTCTTTAAGAAGAAGACTGACGCAGACGGTAATGTTCCTGTTTACAAAGCTCGACTTGTTGCAAAAGGTTTTTGACAAGTTCAAGGAGTTGACTACGATGAGACTTTCTCACCCATCACTACTAGGGAAAATCCTATACACAGAACTTTAGCAGTAGCGCGTGTTAAAAAAGGGCGCTACTGCTAGATAGCAGTAGCGCGCGTGAGAAAACCACGCTACAGATACACATATAGCAGTAGCGTGTCCCGCCGTAAAAGTGCTACTACAAAAATTCCCACTGCTAAGCCGATCGGCTACACATAGTAGTAGCGCTCTTTTATAAACAACACTACCGCTAACTTTGTTGTAGCAGCACGTTTATGTGTAAGGCGCTACTGCTAACGAAAAATAAAATAAAATGAAAAACAAGTAGAAAAGTAAATGAAAATGAAAGAAATAGAAAAAGGAGAAAGGAAAAAAAATTAAATGTAAAGAAAAATAAATGAAAAAAGGGGAAAAAGGAGAAAGGAATAGCAGTAGCGAGTTTCAGGAAACACGCTGTAGCTAACTTAGCTATAGCGTGTTTTCAGAAACGCGGTACCGTTAAGTTTTCACTTAAACAACGGTCCCCCCCCCCCCCGGGCACCACTTCTTCCCCAAATCCCTCACCCACGCCGCCGTCTCCCCAATTCACCGTCGTCCCACTTCGCCGCCATCTCCTACCGGCATGGACGCCCGCAACCTCACCGTCTCCCCTCGAGGCCGCAGTCATCCTCACCGCCGCCGCCCAAGGCCGCCCTCAGCCTCACCGCCGCCTCCCGAGGCCGCCCTCAACCTCACCGTCGCCGCCCTCCACCTCACCGCTGCCCGAGCCCGCCCAGAACCGCCATTGTCGGTGCCCGAGCCCGCCCTCTCTGCCCCTGCCTCCGTGCCGAGCACCTCCCCGCCACTGTCTCTTCCCTCTCTGTAAGTCCGCCACCCCTCCCCCACTCCTCTCTATCTGCATTTTAGAGCAAAAATTAGTAGAGAAAAAGTTTTTTTATATCAAAATATTTAGTTTAGAGCAAAGGATGTTAAGTAGTAGATGTTAGAGCAAAAATTAGTTTAGAGCAAAAAATTTGGTTTACAACAAAAGTTAGTTAGGGCAGTAGGGTTTAATTAGGGTAGATGCTGCTTGTATAGTATATAGTGATACTAGTAGATGTTAATTAGGTTAGGGCAGTAGTGGTACTAGTAGATGTTAATTAGATGTTTTTCAGTTAGGGCAGTAGAGTTTTGTTAGGTTAATTAGGTTAGTAGTGCTGCTAGTAGTTGTGGTACAGTAGGTTAATTAGGTGAAGTTAAATGAATAACCCAAATGAATGAAATTAGTAGTTAACTATTTTTTTCCTTTCATCATTATAGAGCACTAAAGTTAACTGAATTTTGTTCTATTAGTAGTTAAATGAATGTTCTTCTACACTTTGTTTTTGAATTAGCTTGTGAAATTTGGACATGTGGTTGCTCGTGTATATTTGGACATGTGTTGCGGTGTCGAAGAGGGATATTTGAATACTATTTCCAGGGAATGAAGCTGAGTGGCCTATGTTTTGCTGGAATGTTGCTTCATTTCTATTCCGGCAAATTTCAGGTTCTCGATTTTTCCACTTTTTAGCAAAGGTCATGCCGAAATTTTCCGTGAATTTCGGCATGACTTGTGCTACAAACTAGGACATATCGAGTGCTCGGGATTTGCCGCACCAGGAAGGAGTCAATGTTCCTGCAAAACAATAGGCCTATTTTATGTCATTATTCATTTTATTAGGTCTAGAATTAATTGACTAGATTTAATCATAGGAAACATGGCTAGCAATGATGAAGGACAGGGTTCTGGTGATTGCGACGACGTCTACCGGGCGGCAGGCAATTTTTGAGCCTTGCCAACGATCAACCGATATTGTTGCTGGGCCCACCAGTGGCATCGGGGACTAAGACCGACACGCAGACTGGTGCTGAGACTGAGACCGACGCTGAGACTGAGACCGGCGCTGCCTCGGGGAGCGGAGCCGGTGTAGAACCGAAAGCAAAGAGGCAACGGCTCCGTAACAAACTCAGGACTACTAGACTGGTGGTCATGGAGGTGGACGACGGCAATTTTGAGCCAAAGGCACCCGAGGAAGCGCGCAAGTGCTACGACAATCAAATTGGCTGCATCATACGGACAACCGCCACCATCAACGATGAGAAACTACAGAAGATAGATAATATGAGGCCCTCCCTCCTAAAGAAGTTTCACTAGATATTCTTGTTCCCGGGCCGGAATGAAAAGGATTATGAAGATCCAGATAAGGACCCGGCAATGAAGAAGATAAACAATCACGCCATGACCAAGTTTAGTGACGCGTTGGCCGCCTGGAAAACAAGGGTGAAAGCAAGGATCATCGACAAGGAACCCTACTCCAAGATTGTAAAGGATAATCCGATAATCACGGTAGAGCAGTTTCAAATATTCAAGGAGGCTTGCGAGGCCGAAGCTGCCAAAAAAAGTCTAAGTACATGAAGGGGCTTCAAGAGAGGAACATTGGGAGCCACCACCTCGGAAGTCGTGGTTACGGCGGAAAGAGGTCCCAATGGGCCAAGGAGGACGCGGAAGGCGCGAGTCTGGGCATCCCAGACCCCTTGGTGGAGTTCACCGTCCCGCAGGAGCGTGACGTCCTCAGGGCCCGCCACCGTTGGGACCAAGTGAAGAAGGTTTACGAGACAAACCCGGTCACGACGGAGTTCATGAGACTATGGTAATTTTAGTTTCTGATCAATTCGACTGCTCACGTTAGTCATATTTGTAAACGATCCTTGTGCCTTTTGCAGAGAGAGGAGCACAGGATTGCGGCTGAAAGCGACTCGCCGTCTGAGGCATTGGCGAGGCCCAAGTGGGACACTCCATTCAACCGGGCGTTGAACATATTGAAACGAATCCCGGTGGATACTCGACCATCGTATGGACGCATGCATGGTGTCGGAGACGGCGCCACGTGGAAGAAGTACTACCGTGAGACCACCAAGGAGAGAAAGGAAAGACACAGATTAACTAAAGAAAACATCGTCAAGAAGGTTGAGATTGCGGTTGGGAAGAAATCATCTCAGACAGTCGCAACAGCGGTAGCTGCCGCAAAACAGGTTGTTGCAGATATATCTACTTCCTTGGTTCCAGCCGTTTTCATTTGGGCCAAGCAAAATCCAGAAAAAAATGCAGCAGACTTTCCCCTTGCTGACTTCTTGGGGAGCATCTCGACTAGCATTGCACCAGCACCTGCTCTCGCACCGGCTCCCGCACCGGCTCCCGCACCTGCTCCCGCACCGGCTCCGGCACCGGACGTGCTCGGTGGTGCTTTGTCTTTGGCTGAGCTCGACGCCCTCACGGTATCTGTCACACCGGCCCCGTTCAATAAAGGTATAATCTCCCGTTTTCGTTGCCTTTCGGATGTCTCAGGTCGCAGACTCTTCTTTGCAGGCCGACGAAACCCCGTGCACCATATTGTACACCATTGGCGACCAGAAGGTGGACGTGGGGAAGGTGACGATAATGGAGCCGAAGGAACCATTGTTCCACAGCCGGCCGATCCCCCCGACCATCTTCAAGGTTTCCGTGGCCAGTGTCAAACCGGGCCACAAGAATTTGCCTCCTCTGATACTAGTGGGGGATGACGACGAGACCCTCCGGTGGCTTGGTGATTGTTGCAATGGGTGGGTCATGTTGTGGCCAAAGAGTATGCTTTGTCTGGAGGCGGTCGGGAGCACACCCACGAGCACGCAGCCTCAGCAAGGTATGAACATCAACACCCCACCTACCCAATTAGCGTCGGGTGTCAGGTTGGTGATAGCGGACGGGGTAAGGAGGAGGCTCCATTAGTCGCTGATGACGTCGCCATGGATGAGGATGAGGATGACGATGGCACTCAACAGTATTTCTATACTAGCGCCTACTCAGGGTTTGAGCGTCATGAGTCGGTGCCTGAATTGCCGTCTCCGGAGGCTGAACGTATTATGGACGACCTTCCGGTAGTAAAGAAGTCTAGGAAGAGAGCGTGGAAAGCCAAAAAAGCAGATTCTATGATCCAGCCACCTCAGCAGCCTCGGCTTCAGGACCGTATAGATATCCCCGATGCGGATAAATGGATATCCCCGGTCAACCAATCCTACCTGCAACAGCGCTACGGGCCAGATTCGGTGATCTAAGGAAACTTCATGACGATGTGCTGCAGATAGAGAAAGGCCCCATCGCCTTGAAAGATCCAGGATACCCACTCTACGTGGTTAACATTCCGCGGCAAATGGCGTACATCGACTGCTTCCCCGCGGATAAGTTCTTCCTTTGATTCGATTACATATTCGACATGTTTCACGTGAAGAAGCTGGATTTTACGTTTGTCCACCTTTATTCCTTGCACATGAACTACATCATCGGGGTTGAGCAGATACGTCATATCTGTGTCGCTGACCCATACTACATGCACGAGGGCTGCTTGGGAGTCTGCGCAAAGTACCGTGAATACGCAAGGGATTACATCGTCAATTTCATGCTTGCCAATAAGGACAAGGAGGCGATTCTCGTGACTTATCATCCCGTGTAAGTCATCCGCGCTGCTATCCTTCCTTCAATTTCAATCATTCATTTGCACGGTGGAGGCTAATTAATTTGAGGTGTACTTATTTTGCGCAGCGGCGGGCGCGCTGTCCTCATCATCCTCTACCCCTGATTCTCCCACACTCTTTACTTGGACTCGTCGAAGAACATTCACAAAAAGGATTACACCCACATCAAGGATGTTCTCGACAGTGCTATGTTTTACTACCAAGCACGGGGTGGAGAGGTCAAGGACAAGAAGAGAAGGGGCGGCAGGCTCGCCTTCAGCCATAAGACCGACTTCTGCTGCATCCAGCAACCGAGCGATTCTCTTAATGATGGATTCTATGTCCTACACCACATGCTGGAGTACAGACGGGATCACCAGAACCTTCACATGTCACCTAGATCTAGCGATGCCCATATTCTGCAATGGGCAAAGGACATAGGAGATATCGAGGATCATCGACTTCGAGCTGAGTTCTATAACATCCAGCGCGAACTTGCCCAAATCTTCATGAAGGAGGTCGTCGGAAAAACAAGGATGTTCTACGGAGAAGGACAAATGTCGCGGGAAGACGTCCGAACATGGGTAGCCTCTCAACGTCTCAACATGAAGCCTTTCACTAAGCTCGAGGACTATCTCCCTAACATGGATGGATGGCACGACATGGTGGAGTGATTGTCAATATATGACAATGTGTTCGTTTAGTCCATACTTTCTGTATGACAAAACTTTGAGTTATGCACGGCGAAACTTTATTTGTGATGTAATTAAACCGTCCTCCTCCTCGACTAGCGAAGATCACTCTAGTTAGGGCATTTTGGGTACGATGAACTTTGTTATTTATGCTTATGATATGTTGTTTCTATTTTTGCCAAGTCTGTATCTTTCAGTTGCTCAACTATATATGTTGCATATCATCGACTCATGTGACGATGCAGGTGCATAGATCATCGATGGCGAAGAAGTGCTACGCCAGGAGTATATATACGATGAGTGGCCGGAGTGTCAGGCCCAGGTGTACAGGTTTCCGGTTTCCAAGCGACAGGCAGTAGTTAGTTTAGGTTCACGCTAATGCGAGAGAGGGATACAAACTCATGTACTGCATAGTTCCGCTCTCACTCAAAGTGATAGCTCTTCTCGCGTATATCATTGTTTAGATGGATGACGATGTATTTGCAAGTAATCGAGACTTGTATCGCTATTTTCGAGATGATGACGGGAGACCACTTTGTGTTGGATGATGATTATGATGATGACATGATTTGATGAGACTAGTTGTATGTATATGCTATGATTACATTTGTATGTGTATGATATGCTAAAGATTATTGTATAAAGCCTATTCAAATACAAAACAAATATGCAGAAAAAAATAATAAAACTAGTAGTAGCGAGAGGGGAAAAGTTAGCAGTAGCGCCGCCTTACCAGTAGCGCTTCCCTGTAAAAAGCGCTACAGATAATATCAGCAACGCTCTTCTTAGAGCGCTACAGCTATCCATGTATAGCAGTAGCGTGGGACGACAGGCGCTACTGCTATACGTTAGCTGTAGCGCCTTATCAGTAGCGCATCATCCCGCGCTACTGAAAGGCCTAAAACCCGCGCTGCTGCTAGGCTTTTCCCTAGTAGTGCATAGCGATGCTTAAGTCTGTCCGAATCATGTTAGCAATTGCTGCATTTTATGATTATGAAATTTGGCAAATGGATGTTAAAGCGGCATTCCTGAATGGATTTATGGAAGAAGAGTTGTATATGATGCAACCAGAAGGTTTTGTCGATCCAAAGGGTGCTAACAAAGTGTGCAAGCTCCAGTGATCCATTTATGGACTGGTGCAAGCCTCTTGGAGTTGGAATATACGTTTTGATAGTGTGATCAAAGCATATGGTTTTATACAGACTTTTGGAGAAGCCTGTATTTACTAGAAAGTGAGTGGGAGCTCTGTAGCATTTCTTGTAAGGGCATTCTTATCCCTAAGTAGTTTTGGTGATTGATGACAATGCCTTTGCGGACTAATCGTGTGTATTGAGCTTTTCGGATACATCACGACTAAACACAAGACGATTTGCTGCCCCTCGAAGATTATTGAAGACGGTGTTTCTCTACGGTTCGGTTCGGTGGAGTTGAGTCGTAGGAGAGCCGTACTATTAAGAGGGGGTCCGCTTAGGAAAGGTGTGGGTGGAATCTCACGTACACATTCCCTTTTGCACCGCCTTTCCTCGAGCTCCTTGGAGTGTTCCTCCGTATCACCTTGTCTCTGCGATATGAAGGCCTCCGCCTTGCTCTTCTCAGGCTAGCGGTAGTACTGCTCTTCTGAGCGGTACTACCGCAGGAGCCAGCAGTAGTACCGGGCTCCGGCACGGTAGTACCGTAGGCTCCCACGATAGTACCGCTCCTCAGAGCGGTAGTACCGCGAGCTCTGGTCTGGCACCGCTGCTCAAGCGGTGGTAGGCGTGGATGTAATTTTTTACATCCGCGCTCCCCGCGGTAGTACCGTGCTGTGGCGCGGTAGTACCGTGGCGCCAGGCCAGGTTCAGTAGCAGGAGCGGAGGTAGGGGCGGATGTAATTTTTTACATCCGCACTTTTCACGGTAGTACCGCACCCGTGGTCGTGGTAGTTCCGTGTCGGACGACAATTTCTCAGCGGAGGTAGTCATGGATGTAACTTTTTACATCTGTGCCTACCGGGCCTGGCCTGTGGCTGTCTTGCGGTAGTACCGCATGGGGCCGCGGTAGTATCGCTCCTGCGGATCTACCACGCCCTGTTAGTGCTCCTTTTGTTAGGTCTGGTCTGTGCTGTGCCCACGGTAGTACCGCGGTTCGTCGCGGTAGTACCGCAGGCCCGTGTGGTAGTACCGCGCCTGTGGTGCGGTAGTTCCGTGGGTCGCGGGCTGAGTGGTGGGTAACGGTTAGAATTGTCCCCCCACTATAAAAGGGGGTCTTCTTCTCCAAGAAGACCCACCTCTTCCATCCCTGAGCTCCATTGTTGCTCCAAGCTCCATTTTCACCCGATCTCTCTCCCTAGCCAATCAAACTTGTTGATTTTCTCGGGATTGGTTGAGAAGGCCCCGATCTACACTTCCACCAAGAGAAATTTGATTCCCCCCACTTATCCCTAGCGGATCTTGTTACTCTTGGGTGTTTGAGGACCCTAGACGGTTAAGGTCACCTCAAAGCCATAGTCCATTGGGGTGAAGCTTCGCGGTGTTGTTGGGAGCCTCCGATTAAGTTATGGAGATTGCCCCAACCTTGTTTGTAAAGGTTCGGTCGCCGCCTTCAAGGGCACCAATAGTGGAATCATGACATCTCGCGTTGTGTGAGGGCGTGAGGAGAATACGGTGGCCCTAGTGGCTTCTTGGGGAGCATTGTGCCTGCACACCGCTCTAACGGAGACGTACTTCCCCTCAAAAGGAAGGAACTTCGGTAACACATCCTCATCTCCACCGGCTCCACTCTTGGTTATCTCGCGCCTTTACTTTTGCAAGCTTACTTGTGTTGTTTCCCTTGCTTGCTCGTGTGCTTGTTGTTGTTGCATCATATAGGTTGTTCACCTAGTTGCATATCTAGACAACCTACTTTGATGCAAAGTTTAATTTGGTAAAGAAAAGCTAAAAATTGTTAGTTTCCTATTCACCCCCCTCTAGTCAACTATATCGATCCTTTCAATTGGTATCAGAGCCTCGTCTCTTTATTAATGACTTTGCCGTCCGAAGAGTATGGTTGACACCGTAGACGGTGGGGAGGAGGAGCACTCCGGTGTGAATCCGATCTCATCTACGAATAATGGGGAAACTGCGGTGTCCCATGAGGAATTCAATGTGGCCTTGGACACATTGAAAACCTCCATGACAACCACGGTTGAAAGCATGTTTGATAAATTCTTAGAAGGACTTAAACTACCTACCTCGCCGTTGAAAGTGGGTGATCCCGCTAACAAGGTGACGGATGCTAACTCTGACAAGGGGGAAGCTAATAGTGAGAAGGGTCCTTCTACTAGTGGTAGAAATGGCACCGGCATCTTTGCCCATGTGGAACCTCCAATTTATGGAGGACCGATTCCCTCTACTCATTTAAATCATGCCGGTCCTCCTCCTAAGATTGTGAAAAATGAGGATTTTGATTCTTGGGTGTATCACTTCAAGCATCATTTAAATCATGTGAATACTAATCTTTGGAGAATCATTGAAGAAGGTTTCTATCCACATGACCGAAGCAACTTCACTCTGAGAGAAGTGGTGGATAATCAATTCAATGAGAGTGCTCTCTTCATCATCCAAGATGCAATCCTTCGCGAAGATCTCCCTCATCTTCGACCTCATGCCATGGCCAAAGACGCATGGCAATGCGTTGTGTCTCTCTATCGAGGAAGTGCTAGCATTCAACGCTCCAACTATGAAGTGGTGCAAGATGAAGCCGATGAGTTTGCAATGAAAGAAGATGAAGAACCTCGTGAGCTCTTTCAAAGAGTGACCAAACTCGCGGTCTCACTCTGAGATCATGGGAGCAAGGACACGGATGACAATTGGATCAAGCGCAAGTTCCTCAAGGCCATGATGCCCTACAACAAGGCCATGTCCTCCGTCATTCGTCAAAGACCGGGCTTCCACTCCATGACCTCAAGTGAAGTGTTGGATGAGTTTGTTGCAATGAGCATCTTGGACAAGACCGCCGATAATGCGGTGCTCTGTTCTCAAAGGGCAAAGAAGCCCAACCTTGCCTTGAAGGACAAGGTTAGTGTGGAAGAAGAGGAAGATGAGGAGAGCAACCCCGAAGACACAAAATATGATTATCATGAGCACATGGCTCTTGCTTCAAGACAATTTTGGAGCAAGAAGAATACAAGACCCAACTTCAACAAGAACAACTCAAGTGGCTTCAAGGGCAAGCAACGAGTTAGAACTTGCTTCAAATGTGGCAATGTGAGCCATTTCGTTGCGGATTGTCCTTACGAGAAGCGGGAAGACAATGGTGGCAAGTTCATCCGAAAAGACAAAGCCAAGTCCTTCCCCAACAAGAACAACTTCACTAAGAAGACTCCTACTCATGGGTTGGTGGTTCAAGAATAATACTGTCGGTGTCAAAACTGGCGGATCTCGGGTAGGGGGTCCTGAACTATGCGTCTAGGCGGATGGTAACAGGAGACAAGGGACACGATGTTTTACCCAGGTTCGGGTCCTCTTGATGGAGGTAAAACCCTACGTCATGCTTGATTAATATTGATGATGTGTGTTACAAGAGCGGATCTACCACGAGATCAAGGAGGCTAAACCCTAGAAGCTAGCCTATGGTATGATTGTTGTTCGTCCTAAGGACTAAAGCCATCCGGTTTATATAGACACCGGAGAGGGCTAGGGTTACACAGAGTTGGTTACAATGGTAGGAAATCTACATATCCATATCGCCAAGCTTGCCTTTCACGCCAAGGAAAGTCCCATCCGGACACGGGACGAAGTCTTCAATCTTGTATCTTCATAGTCTTGCAGTCCGGCCAATGATGATAGTTCGGCTATCCGGACACCCCCTAGTCCGGAACTCCCTCAGTAGCCCCTGAACCAGGCTTCAATGACGACGAGTCCGGCGCGCATATTGTCTTCGGCATTGCAAGGCGGGTTCTTCCTTCGAATAACTTATAGAAGATTGTGAACACCAGGATAGTGTCCGGCTCTGCAAAATAAATTCCACATACCACCGTAGAGAGAATAATATTACACAAGTTCAATCTGCTGACGTATTTTGTGGCGTAACGTCACACCATTACCAAGCCTTCACTCGAATTGTTTTTATTGTTCCACCTCCGCGCGTTTAGCGAGGCGGTTTCCCTGGCACGTCTTGTTGAAGCAGAGATCGTGTTCCCCTTATTCCGAGATTCCCATCAATACGGACGTGGGCAACCCAACCGCGCCATTGATTGTGACGCTTGGGAGATAAGCGAGTTTTACCAGGCCGATGGGGACACATGTTTTTGTCTGCACATATAAGGGGATAAAGATCCAACCCCTTTACCTGCGCCTTCTTCCTCCTTGGCTTATCCATCTCCATGAACTCGAGCTCCAGCGCCCAAGTCCGCACTTCTCACCTCAACCTTCTCCAACTATGTCCGGAGCGGGAGGCAAGTGGATGGCCTCCTACGTCATGGAGGGGCAGATCCAGAAGCTGCGCGACGCCGGATATTTGTCCAGCGACATCGCACATCGGCTCCCCGATGAGGGAGAGCTCATTCCCACCCCCAGGCCCCATGAGAGGGTAGTATTTCTTCCCCATTTCCTCCGCTGACTGGGCTTCCCACTTCATCCCTTTGTCCGGGGGCTCATGTTCTACTACGGCCTAGATTTCCATGATCTGGCCCCGAATTTCATCCTCAACATCTCGGCGTTTATCGTCGTGTGCGAGGCCTTCCTCTCCATCCAGCCCCACTTCGGCTTGTGGCTCAAGACCTTCAGTGTCAAGCCGAAGGTTGTGAAGGGCAGCCAAGCGGAGTGCGGAGGCGCCATGGTGGGCAGGATGTCCCACGTTACGTGGCTGGAGGGCACTTTCGTGGAAACCATTAAGGGGTGGCAATCGGGATGGTTCTATATCACTGAGCCGCATGACCCTGATTGGGCAGCGGCCCCCGAATTCAGATCCGGCATCCCTACACGGCTCACCTCCTGGAAAGAGAGTGGCCGGATCTGGGAGGATTCGGAGGAGCTGACCGGACTCCAAGCCTGTATCCAGAAGCTGGTGGACAAGAAGCTCAAGCTTGTCAACGTAGTCCAGGTCATGCTCATCCGCCGGATTCTCCCGTGCCAGCGACGGGGCTTCAACATGTGGGAGTTCGATCCGGCGCAGCACCAGACTCTGAGCGGGCTCTTCGACACTACGTACGAAGATGTCTGGAAGGTGCTGTTCAAAGGCGCCGAGGCTCCTGCATCCGCTACCGAAGATCGCGGATTCCGCTCGCAGCGTCCAGCTAACGAGGTAAGTGATTTTGCCACTTGTTTTCCATAGTTTGATTCCATGCAGGATCTAAACTCCCTTTACCTTTGACAGGACTGGTTGGCGAAGGCCGAACGGACTATCTGTCTGGCCCCATTGCCAGAGGACCCAGCGGACGCCCGCCTAACGGGGCTGCTGGCTCCGGCACCCCACGTGGTGCCGGAGAAGAAGGCCAAGAAGAAGGCCACAGGGACTCGGAAGAGTTCCCGTTTTCAGGTGCTATCGGATGATGAATCCGAGGCCGACTCCTCCCACCAAGGCGAGGAGGAGAAGAAGAAAGCCTCTCCCCCAGCGGGGGGAGGGAAGAAAAGGAAGGCCTCCCCAACAAGGGAGGCCGAGGGGTCCAAGAAGGGGAAAACTCTTCCCCCGGACTGCTCCGCCAACGCCAGTGACGACGACGAGGACTGGCCTCCAAGGGCCAAGCCCCTGGCGAGATCGTAAGTATCCGGACTCCCGATTAACTTCAAGGTTTTTCCTTTTCGCCACATAATGTCTTTTTAATGCCGCATACAACCCTGCAGTCCGCCCAAGGATGATCTTCCCGCTTCGTCGAGCGGGTCCTTAGGTGCGTCGGATATGGATTCCCTTCCGACGGCCTCCACCCCCCGTGATGCGGACGATGCCAAGGTGGGATCCCAAGAAGGGACCCACCAGGAGGAGAGGGCCCCGGAGGTGTCGCAGGACAACCTCCCGGACTTTGCACCGGACTCGGCCCCGGAACCCACAGTGGCTCCGGAGTCCGGCGGGCGACCCCTTCGCAAGAAGGGCAAGACCGTGATGCTGGCTGCCTCCGTCCAACCGGAGGTGCCGGATAACTTGCTGGAGGCGCTCAACGGCGCCTCCATCGAAGAGGAACACCGCACTGTTATGAGAGCGGTGATTCAGAAGGTGCAGCTCGCCAAGAGCGGGCTGACCGAAGCCTACAGCAGCCTTCTAACAGGCTTTGAGGTAAGAATTTCAATATGTATAAAATGGTACCGCATAGACAGTAGCCCCTGATGCTCGGTTCGGTGTTCGGAAAGAAAAGCCGGACTGAGAATCTAAAAAGATATACGCAAGAGTTATAGAAAATATGTCAATATGGGATTGCAGGCTGCACTGCTGACCTCTGCCGCACTGACTACGGAGGTCAATACTTTGAAGGAAAGCCTCGAGCGGTCCGAGAACGAGCTCGGCCGTGCCAAGAGGCAGCTCAAGGACAAGGAAGGTGAGTAACACCTTATGAAAATTGTACCTTACAGAAAAGGATTTTGGTTGCAAAAAGAATGACAAGGATAACGCGGGTATTGCAGGGGCCACTAACGAGGTGGCGAACCTGAAAGAGGAGGTGGCCGCGGCTGAACGAAATGCGGCCGCAGAGCGCACCGAGCGAGAGAAACAGGAGGCGCGGGTGGCGGAGGTACAGCAAGAGCTCCAGGATCTCGTGAGAAAACATGACAGCCTGGAGTGTGACTCGAAGACTCGAGAGTCTGAGCTTGCAATGGCTCTTGAGAGTGCCAAAGCCGCTAAGGCCGAAGCCTACAAGGCCCTCCAGGAGATTGAGGCAGTGAAGAAAATAGCAGCGGGTAAGGCATTTTTCATGCAAAGTAAGCATGTGAGTGTTAATTACCTGTTGCTTACCCGAATTTGGAGCTCTCCAGGAGCGTTCACAGATCTTCCTCGCAGCGTGTCCGATGCTGCCGCATTCTACCGGGCCGAGGAGGAGAGCTCGATGGAGAAGGTCTTCTGGTCTCAGTATGCTGAGGCCGGACATCCGGTGCCCCTTAGCGACCAGCTGAAGCAGCTGGTCGAGCTCCACAAGGCGGCCGAACAGGCCATGAAGGGCCTCATAGTTCGGCTGTGGCCTAAGGAGGCGATGTCTGGGAGCTACTTCGGCTTGGTGCGGCGGCTGGTGGATGCGTGCCTGTGGGTTGAAGTCATCAAGCACTCCACCTGTATTGAGGGTGCGCGTCGGGCCCTTGCCCGCGCGAAGGTGCATTGGGGCAAGATGGATGCCCAGAAGCTTGTGACCGACCCGCCACCAGAGGGCAAGGAGCATCGCACGCCCGAGATGTATTATAAGAGTGTGCTGAAGGGCGCCCGCACTATTGCGGGGGAGTACTCCAAAGATGTAATTTTTGAGTAGAATCGCATTTTGTTATCCTGTGCGCTGAAAACTTAGTTCATATGCGCTAAGCAACGCTTGTTAATTTAAAATATTACCTTCTGTGCAGCTGTTTATCAAATCTGAGAGATGGCAAGTCGTCGGCTTCAGCCCCCATGCCACGAGTGCTGGGGTGTTCGGGATAAACTTGAGCACTCTTGTTCCCGTTTTTGGGTCCATCTAGGGAGGCGCTCAACACAACGAACAAGGCAACCGAACTTATAATGCTTGAACACTCTCACTTAGCCATAGAATTCTATAATTTTAAATTTCGGTGAAGCCCCTAGTCTTTGGAAGACCGAATTTGGGGCGCTATCCACGCCTGGGTCGGACAAGATCCGGCTCCTCGCTTTAAGCGGCATAAGTCTTTAAGGACTCGCAAAAACCTCTTGAACAGCGACCGGCTCTCGCCTCATCATGATGGTCAGTTTTAGCTTTCTCCACTGAGGCGTTAACCCAGCTCAACTGGGGCTCAATCGCAGTGGTTCTCCCAGTGCTACCTTAGACGATACAACGGAACGTAAGGTACCAAAACATGGGAGCCGGGCAAACCCAACTATTGACCCAAGACATGATTCGGAGCCGATGCATATAATGCTATAAGTTCGGGGTGCCGCACTTGTGAAAGTGTTCGGACTTGTCACACCATGATGCGGGAACCATAAGCCCCTGGTGTGTTTTAACCGTACCAAAGTGTACGGATGCGACATGTCGTAAATGGACATATGTATGAAAAAGAAATGCAATTATAAGCAAAAAGGTGCTGCATTATTTTATTCAATAAGTGCTGCTATGAATGCAGAACGATACAAATAGTGCGATAAGCAAGGGATGGGACTGTTAAACATGTCCCCCTCCAGGGGTAGGCTGTGGACTGGTGTATAAAAATGCTCATAATGGAGACCACCTGTATATTCGCTGTAGCCTTTGATCCTTCCCTGGCTGTTGCATCGTGAGTTCGGCAGGTCTGCTGCCGGACAGGGCCTCTGACGAACGGAGTCCTGTAGGTAAAAAATAAAAGGTGAAAAGAAAAAAAGAACGACATACTTGAGAGCCCCTGGTGTGGTTGAGCCGCAGTCTGGGCTTATTGTGGTCGTGCCCCTCTCCCCATGCCCATGGTATCTTTAGAGCGTAATGGTGTACGCGAAGGATCTGTTTGGACGTTTTGCAGGGGCTAGGGTTGGGGCCGCACTGGTACGCGTGCTCGGAACGTGCCAGGTGGTCTTGTTGTAGGTTACTCCGGGCGCGCTTAGCTATGTCCGGCCGCTTAACGGCCGGACTCGAGAATTGCCTTAAGAGGCTGCATTGTACTTCTGCCGCGAGAGCCGCTGTATGTTCCTCCGTTCGGAGAGAACGTTCAGTGTTTCTGTTGACCGTGATGACTCCTCTAGGGCCTGGCATCTAGAGCTTGAGGTATGCGTAGTGCGGCACCGCATTGAACTTTGCAAACACGGTACGTCCGAGCAAGGCATGATAGCCGCTGCGGAACGGGACTATGTCGAAGATTAACTCCTCGCTTCGGAAGTTATCCGGGGATCCGAAGACCACTTCCAATGTAACTGAGCCTGTACAATTGGCTTCTACACCTGGTATGACGCCTTTAAAGGTCGTCTTGGTAGGTTTAATCCTTGAGGGGTCTATGCCCATTTTGCGCACTCTATCCTGATAGAGCAGGTTCAGGCTGCTGCCGCCGTCCATCGGGACTCTGGTGAGGTGAAATCCATCGATGATTGGGTCTAAGACCAATGCGGCGAATCCGCCGTGGCGGATGCTGGTGGGGTGGTCCCTTCGGTCAAAAGTGATCGGGCAGGAGGACCATGGATTGAACTTCGGGGCAACTAGCTCCATCGCGTGTACATCCCTGAGTGCATGCTTCCGCTCCCTTTTGGGTATGTGCGTTGCGTATATCATGTTCACCGTCCGCACCTGTGGGGGGAAACCCTTCTGCCCTCTATTGTTCGGCGGTCGGGTCTCTTCCTCGTCATCGCTATGCAGCCCCTTGTCATTGTTTTCGGCAATTAACTTGCCTACCTGCTTGAATACCCAACAGTCCCTATTGGTGTGGTTAGCTGGCTTTTCGGGGGTGCCGTGTATCTGGCACAAGCGGTCGAGTATTCGGTCCAAATTGGACAGACCCGGAGCAGTTCTTTTGAATGGCTTTTTCTGCTGACCGGGTTTGGAGCCTCTGAATCCGGCATTGACTGCCGTATCCTCACTATTGTCGCTGTTGATGCGGCGTTTTCTTTTGTTATGATGCGACCTGCTATTCCGGTCCTTGAAATCCGGACTGCCAGAATTTTTGCTGAGGTTGTTGCTGCATGCTAGCCAGCTGTCCTCACCCGCGCAAAAGCGGGTCATGAGTGATGTAAGGGCTGCCATGGATTTCGGCTTTTCCTGTCCCAGGTGCCGGGCAAGCCACTCGTCGCGGATGTTATGCTTGAAGGCTGCAAGGGCCTCCGCATCCAGACAGTTGACGATTTGGTTTTTCTTTGTTAAGAACCGTGTCCAGAATTATCTGGCCGATTCGTCTGGCTGCTGAATTATGTGGCTTAGGTCATCAGCGTCTGGTGGTCGCACATACGTGCTTTGGAAGTTATCGAGGAATGCAGCTTTCAGGTCTTCCCAACTCCCAATTGACTCTGCTGGTAGGCTGTTAAGCCAATGCCGGGCTGGTCCTTTAAGCTTGCGGGGGAGATATTTGATGGCGTGAAGATCGTCACCGCAGGACATGTGGATGTGAAGAAGATAGTCTTCGATCCAAACCGCGGGGTCTATTGTGCCATCGTAAGATTCGATATTCACGGGTTTAAACCCTTCGGGGATTTGATGATCCATTACTTCGTCTGTGAAGCATAGTGGGTGTGCGGCGCCTCTGTACTGGGTGATATCACGACGGAGCTCAAAAGAGCTTTGTCTATTTTGTTCGGCCCGGCCGGACTTACTGTGTCCGGCGCGACGGTTGTCGTCACGTACCGTGGGGCACCCACGCGATCCATAGATCGATCTTGATTGTCTTGCCTTATCCTCCAATATATCTCGCAAGTCCAGAGCGTTCCCCTGTGGTCTTGTGCTTTTCGAGCGGTGCCAGGGTACGGGTCTAGTGAAGGGCCTAGAGGCCTCTCTGTCGCGACCACGGGGTGGCCGGTCAGCCGTATAGTCTCCTGGTGATGCGGGTTCATACGCTTCCTCCTCTAATCGGGGGAGCAGCTTGCGTTTAGGGTAGCTTTTGGACGGGCGTTCGAGCTCATGCTCTTCGGCCGCGAGGACTTCAGTCCATCTGTCGGCTAGCAGATCTTGATCAGCTCTAAGTTGTTGCTGCTTTTTCTTGAGGTTGTTCGTCGTGGCCATAAGCCTGCGTTTAAAACGCTCTTGTTCGACGGGATCCTCAGGCACGACGAATTCATCATCGTCGAGGCTTGCTTCGTCTCCGGAGGGAGGCATATAATCCTCTACCTCTTCTTCTGCCGCTCTCTCATGAGGGCTAGCGTCTCCATCCTCCTGCGCTGGGTCTTGCTGGAGTGGGTTATCTTCGGTGCTGTCCGGTGTATTATTATCTCCGATGCCGGAATCTTCATTCTTGTTGTGGCGGGATTTAGAGTGGCGCCGCTGACGCCGGCGCTTGGGCTGTTTCTTGGAGGGGTCATCCTCCTCTGTTCCTTCGCCATTCCCATCCTTTGGGATATCCACCATGTATATGTCATATGATGAGGTGGCTTTCCAGTGCCCGGTCGGTGCTGGTTCTTGGTCGTCTCCAGCATCGTCGTCCATACTGTCGATGTCTTCGGAGTCGTAGTCTAGCATGTCGGTTAGATCGTCGACAGCGGCTACCAAGTGGGTGGTGGGTGGGCTTTGAATTTCTTCGTCGTCCGCATCCCAACCGTCCTGACCGCAGTCCGGCCAGGGCTCTCCTGATAATGAGAGATGTTTTAGCGAACTCAAGATGTCGCCAAAAGGTGAGTGTTGAAAGATGTCCGCTGCGGTGAACTCCATGATCGGTGCCCAATCCGATTCGATCGGAGGGGGCGCGGGAGGTTCGGAGTCCGGCAAGGAGTCCGGCACCTCGGAGTCACGAGCTTCATGAGGGACAAGGTCATTGTTCGGCTCTACCGCCGTAGAGGTTGCAGCTCCTGAGGCGGTGTCTAGCCATCCATCCTCGATCTGCGCAGCCGGCTTCGAATTGAAGATCGGAGCGGGTTCGAGTGCGGCCTCCAGGGTACTATCCGGCTGCAGAGCTAAATCATGCCCGTCGTGACAGTGCGGCACGCTCGGCTATGGCTTGAATCCATCGAGGATCAAGTCCCCGTGGATGTCAGCCATGAAGTTCAAACTTCCAAATTTGACCTGACGGCCTGGGGCGTAGCTTTCGATCTGCTCCAGATGGCCAAGCGAGTTGGCCCGCAGTGCGAAGCCGCCGAATACGAAGATCTGTCCGGGGAGAAAGGTCTCACCCTGGACTGCGTCATTGATGATGGTCGAAGAAGCCATCAAGCCTATCGGTGACGACACAAAGGAACTCTCAATGAAATCACCAATGTCGGTGTCAAAACCGGCGGATCTCGGGTAGGGGGTCCCGAACTGTGCGTCTAGGCGGATGGTAACAGGAGACAAGGGACACGATGTTTTACCCAGGTTCGGGCCCTCTTGATGGAGGTAAAACCCTACGTGCTGCTTGATTAATATTGATGATGTGTGTTACAAGAGTGGATCTACCACGAGATCAAGGAGGCTAAACCCTAGAAGCTAGCCTATGGTATGATTGTTATTCGTCCTAAGGACTAAAGCCATCCGGTTTATATAGACACCGGAGAGGGCTAGGGTTACACAGAGTCGGTTACAATGGTAGGAAATCTACATATCTGTATCGCCAAGCTTGCCTTCCACGCCAAGGAAAGTCCCATCCGGACACGGGACGAAGTCTTCAATCTTGTATCTTCATAGTCTTGGAGTCCGGCCGATGATGATAGTTCGGCTATCCGGACACCCCCTAGTCCGGAACTCCCTCAAATACCATGAGGATGACAATGATGATGAAAATGGAGAAGCAATGGCCATGGCTCCTTTGCCATTGCTACCACTCCCCGGTGTCTCTCTTTGATTCACCCAACGAGAACATCACCGCCAAATGCCTCATGACTAAAGCCTCTAACAAGGTAACCCCCAATATCAAAACCACCATCATTACTAATCCCTCTTTGGAGGGTTGCATTGATGAACATGATGGGTCTAATGAGGAAGTGAATGAATTTGAGTCATTTATGAGTAAGCTCAAGGGCAAATCCAAGAAGCACTTTGTTGCTCTCTTGGAACAACTTGGTGAAGCCAATGACATGATTGAGGCTCACGAAGAAACCATCTCTAAGATGGAAGGTCATAGTCGTGACTATGCCGATGAGATATCGGATCTCTCTAATGCTCTTGAGGAAGAGCGTGGGCATCGTTTGACTCTTGAGGAGTCATACAACGATGACCATGCTAAGTTAAATAAAGATCTTGATCATGCTCTTGTTGTGTCTCGTGTGCTAACTTCCGAGAAGGCTAAACTTGGGGTTGATCATGGTAGACTCAAGGAGGAGTTTGATGTACTTGACAAGTCCCACAAGGTCTTGAAGGGTGCTCACGCTAACCTCAAGGAGTCTCATGCTCAACTCCAAGTTAAGCTAACCAAGGAAAAGGCCACCTTCCCTCATATGGTATTAATTGATAATGCATATGCTACTAACCCGTGTTGCGAGCATGTGCATCTTGTGGAGGAGAATGCCAAGTTGAAGGATCAACTTGAGAAAGGCCTTGTGACATGCATTCAAGGTGAGAAGAACCTCAACGACCTTTTGAGCAATCGAAAGGAAGTTGTGGACAAGAAGGGAATTGGGTTTGCACCTAAGTCCAAGAATAAGAAGAAGAACAACAAGACCAAACGACCTCCTCCTCTCAAGCAAACTTTTGTGAAAGAGGGAGAGGGTGCTCCTAAGGAGAAGAAGGAAAATGTGAAGGGCGTTGATGTCAAAAAGGACAAGACCATCTTCTCCAACAAAGCCGGCGACTTTAACCCGTCATATGTGTTGTGCCGTGCTAGTGATGGACATGTTTATGCTAAATTTGTTGGTTCTCCTTATGAGTACATTGAATGGTCTATTTGGGTTCCTAAGACCCTTGTTAATAACATCAAAGGACCCATTACTAAATGGGTACCTAAAACTAAGCATTGATCTCTTGTAGGTGTTTGCTTCCGATGGGGGATCATGGTTGCTCGATAGTGGAGCAACAAATCATATGACCGGGAGCAAGGACTTGGTGGTGGACATGCAAAAGATCCCATCTATGCCCACCAATGTCGAGTGGGGTGATGCCTCACATTCTAAGGTATTGGGTCTTGGCAAGGTTGTCATTTCTCATGATCTAACGATCGAGAAAGTCATGCTTGTTGAGTCCCTTGCGTACAACTTACTTTCCGTTCGTCAACTTGCACTCATGGGCTTTGCCACCTTCTTTGATATTGATACCGTGGACCTCTTGTGGAGAAAGACTCTTAAAGTAGCCTTTGTTGGGCATGTCGAGAACGGTCTCTATGTGATTAACATTTTGGAGCGACCCACTAAGACCGCGATATGCCTAATGGCTAAAGTTGATGTGGGATGGCTTTGGCATCGCTGTTTAGCCCACGTCAATATGAGATCTTTGCAAAGTATTCTCAAGGGGGACCATGTCCATGGACTAACAAATGTTAGTTTTGCCAAAGATCGTGCTTGCAGTGCTTGTATCGAAGGAAAGCTTCATGAGACGGCTCACCCTCCCACGACTATCATCTACTCGAAGTGACCCTTGGAGCTCCTTCACATGGACCTCTTTGGGCCTCCATCCTTTGATAGTCTTGGGGGAAGAAAGTATTGCTTGGTGATTGTGGATGATTATTCAAGATACACGTGGGTATATTTCTTCAAGAGGAAGAGTGAAACTCAACAAACCGTCATCGACTTTGCAAATGAAGCACAACGACAACATGATGCAAATATCTTGACAATAAGAAGTGACAACGGCACCGAGTTCAAGAACTACACCTTGGATGAGTTTCTTAGTGATGAGGGGATCAAGCATCAATATTCCGCTCCATACACCCCTCAACAAAATGGTGTTGCGGAGAGGAAGAACCGGACGTTGATGGATGCGGCAAGGACCATGATGGCGGAGTTCAAGTCTCCATACAACTTTTGGGCCGAAGCCATCAACACTGTGTGTCATGCATCAAATCGGCTCTATCTTCGCAAGGGCTTGAACAAGACACCTTATGAAATACTCACCGGCAACAAGCCCAACCTTAAGTACTTCCGGGTGTAAGTGTTTCATTCTCAAGAAAGCTGTTCGTTTGTCTAAATTTGAGGCTAGAGCTTATGAGGGCATATTTGTTGGTTATGCTACAAACTCTCATGCTTACCGTGTCCTCAACAAGTCCACCAGACTCATTGAGGAGACGTGTAACGTGGAGTTTGACGAGAATAACAGCTCCCAAGTGGAGCAAAGTGGTATTTGTGATATAGGTGATGAAATTCCTCCCCAAGCCATAAGAAGAATGGGTATTTGTCATATTCTACCCATTGAGGAACCCCTTGTGGCCGAAGGAGAAGGACAATGCTCCACTCAAGTGGAGCCATCACCTCCGCAAGACCCACACGCTTCCGAAGAACAAAGTGAAGGCCCTCACCCTCATGAACAAGACCAAGGGCAAGATCAACCTCAAGATGGTGGTGAACCACCAAATGATGCCCAAGGTCAAGTTCTCCCCCTCGAGCAAGTTCAAGATCAAGAGCAAGCTCAAGATCTCGAACAAGCTCAAGACTGTGCTGAAGATAATCAAGTTGATCCTCCTCCTTCCACATCCGTGGAGGAATTAGAGCGTCGTGCTGCGAAGATTGCTTCCAAGCTCACCACCAAAGGCCATCTCATGGAGAATGTGGTTGGAAGCCTAAGAAAGGGGGTAAGCACTCGTAGACAATTAGCAAACTATTGTGAACATCACACGTTTGTCTCTTGTGTTGAACATCAAAAGGTCTATGAGGCGCTCGAAGATTCGGATTGGCTCAATGCCATGCCTGAAGAACTCAACAACTTAGAGTACAACAAGGTGTGGAGATTGGTGCCACGGCCGTCGGGGAACCATAACGTCATTGTAACCAAGTGGATTTTCAAGAACAAGCAAGACGCTCATGGGAACATCATTCGCAACAAGGCAAGATTGGTAGCACAAGGCTACTCCCAAGTCGAGGGCATCGACTACGGTGAAACCTTTGCTCCTGTTGCTCGCCTTGAATCCATTCGTGTGTTGATTGCTTATGCTTCCCATCACAACTTTAAGTTACAAAAAATGGATGTGAAAAGTGCTTTTCTTAATGGTCCTATTAATGAGTTGGTTTATGTCAAGCAACCCCCCGGGTTTGAGGATCCTTACTTCCCGGATCGTGTGTATCAACTCGATAAGGCACTCTATGGCCTTAAACAAGCCCCACGTGCGTGGTATGACCACCTTACCGAGTTGTTACAAGATCGTGGATTTGAACTTAGGCAAATTGATCCCACTCTTTTACTAAGAAGGTCAAAGGGGAGTTGTTTGTGTGCCAACTATATGTTGATGACATTATCTTTGGTTCCCCTAACAAAGCTTTCAATGAGGAATTTTCCGCCCTCATGACCTCTAAGTTCAAGATGTCCTCGATGGGAGAGTTGAAGTTCTTCCTTGGTTTTGATATCAAACAAAGAAGAGAAGGTACCTTCATCAACCAAGCCAAATACACTCAAGACATGCTTAAGAGATTCAAGCTAAGTGATGTCAAGCCGGCTTCTACTCCAATGCCTACCAAGTGCCAACTTGACATTGATCCCAATGGTAAAGTGGTGGATCAAAAGGTATATCGCTCTATGATTGGATCCTTGCTTTACCTTTGTGCATCTAGACCGGATATCATGTTGAGTGTGGGGATGTGTGCACGGTTTCAAGCCGCACCGAAGGAAAGCCATTATGTGGTGGTCAAGCGAATCTTTCGATATTTGGCTCATACCCCAAACTTTGGCCTATGGTACCCAAGAGGAGCAAACTTCAAGCTTGAAGGATTTACGGACTCTGTTGGGCGGGAGACAAAGTGGATAGGAAGTCCACTTCCGGAGGGTGCCAATTTATTGGTTGCTCTTTGGTGAGTTGGTCTTCCAAGAAGCAAAGTTGTGTGTCTCTCTCGTCCACCGAAGCGGAATATGTGGCGGCCGGTAGTTGTTGTGCACAACTCTTATGGATGAGGCAAACTTTAAAGGAATACGGTGCCATTTGTGACAAAGTGCCTCTTTGGTGTGATAATGAAAGTGCCATCAAGATCTCTCTCAACCCGGTGCAACATTTCAAGACGAAGCATATTGAGATTCGGTATCACTTCATCCGGGATCATATTAGGCGAGGGGAGATCGAGCTCAAGTATGTCAACACTCATGATAACCTTGCAGATATTTTCACGAAGCCCTTGGATGAAGCAAGATTTCGCGAGTTAAGGCATGGGCTAAATATCATTGATTCAAGCAATGTGACTTGAGCCCGTGCACACCCCTCCTCACTCAACTTGTTGTCTAGTTTAGTTGTAGGCATGGACATAGGGGGAGTGGTGTTCTCTCAACGAACTCTCCCTCCCCCCATTATGCATAAATTGATCTAGTTTTTCACATTAACCATTCTTGATGGTACTTGTGCTTCAAAGACGAGTTTTGGTCATGGACCCAAGGATAATTCTTCGCGGTGCCATACCAATTGACTCAAACATGGGTGGCTTCGGCAACCGCCCTTCCTTGGAGAAGGTGTGTCTCGTAGTTGGTCTTCGTTGTCGTGTGGCTTTCTCTTCTCCTTGGCGTGTTTGAGTCAGTGTTTGTGTTCGCCTCTTTGTTGCTTCGTGTTTTTCTCCTTTCTCTCTTGAGTTCTAGCACTTTATTGGTTTACGGTACTACCGTGGTGCGCAACGGTACTACCGCAGGAGTTGGTGGGTCTCTGCCAAGTGCGTGACCCTGCAGGGGCACGGTACTACCGCTACTTCCGCGGTAGAAATTTTTTACTGCCGCTGAACAAGTGGTACTACCGCCCAGCATGCGGTACTTCCGCCTGGGCGGTACTACCGCGATGACCCGCGGTACTTCCGCGCCCACGCGAGTGGGTGGGGGTTAAGAGCGGGACAGGGGGAGTTCTAACTCCCCCATACCCATTCATCTCTATTCCCCACCCCATCTCTCTCTCTCCTGACCAAGAACGGCGCCGGAGGCCTTCGCCGGATCTCTATCTCCGGCCGCTCTCCTCGGATTCCGACCGGTGGGATCGTTCCCCACCTCGCCCTCTTGCCATGGACCCAGGTTTTTCCCCAAGTGCCTCTTCTTTTTGTCCTTCCTTGTGCTTTTAGGTTTTGGGGAGATGCATGTGGTGTTCTTGAGATTTTTGGCTAAATCTGTGCAAGTGGGATTCATTGTAGAGTGGTAGTGTAGTTCCATGCTCTTTGGATAGTAAAAATAGTTCTCTTTGATCAACGGTAGTACCAAAGTTGTCGTGCGGAGGTTCTAGATCCAGATCCGCGTCCTTTGTGGCGGTTTTCAATCCGTTCGGTACTACTGCTCCTCCTGGAGCGCTACTACCGCAGCCTCACCTGGATCTGACGCTCCGCGGTACTTCCACACCTTGGTGCGGTACTACCGCTTGGCGTCCGGAACTAAAAAATTACTTCCGCCCCAAGCGTTGTACTACCGTGCTACCCCGGCACGGTACTACCGCAGCTGGAGCGGATGTAATTTGTTACTTGCGTAACCCTGCCCGGTACTACCGTAGATTCATCCTGCGCCCTTTTGCTTCGTCCAAATCGCATGTTTTTGTGTTTCTTTCGGTTTGGTTTCGATCCGTTTTGTTCCCGTGTGTGTCTTTGTGTCTTTGTGTCTAGGTGGTGGCTCCGGTTTTGCTCGTCGCTCGAATCCCAGCCGTGACACAGGGTCAAAGCGTCTGCGCAACCCAGATGATGTTCCAGAAGGGTCCTCTGCTGCTCCCCAATGCAGGACCAAGCACACCGCCAGCAAACAGAAGGAGCCCGTCATGGGCATGGATGAGATGCCCCAGGCCGAGTTTGTCATTCGAAGGAAGATCAATCCATATGTGTCTCCCCAGGCTAGCATGCGAGGCAATGAACTCTTCTGGAACAAGCAGCAGAATCTGATATACATGGATGTGATCAAGGCCAAGCAGAATCACTATGTTGAAGTTCATTGGATTGACATGATTCACATGAGGTAGGAGAAGCACCGTGGGTACTTTGAAGAGGCCTTGGATCTTGTGGAGCAGTTCGGCATTGAACACATTCTCACCTTCCACAAGGATTTTGATCCAGAGATCATAGCACAGTTCTTTGCTTCGGTCCACTTCAGCGTCAATGAAGAAAGGACCATGACTTGGATGACTAATGGTCGACAGCTGTCTGCTACCTGGAAGGAGTTCATGGAGTTGCTTCTCATTCCCGATGAAGGACTCGACACACCAGTTGGAGTTCGCCCTCACGCCAATTCTGAGTCTGCCAACAAGAACAAGCTCATGCCATACCTTGTTGAGAAGGCGCTCCCCAACAAGAAGAAGGTGTGGGTGCTTAACCCCTTCCTTGACATCATGCATAGGCTCTTCCGGAACACACTCTTCCCGCGCATTGGTGACATGGGACATGTGCATGCTTACCTCGTTGACATGATGCTCCTTTGTGAGAAGGCCCGTCAGGCTCAGACTCAGCCACTTGATATCTCACATATCATGTGGTGTGAGCTTCAGTTTGCCGTGTTCAACCGTAAGGTCCCCATCTATGGGCCTTACCTGTTTTACCTGATCTTCAAGACTTGGGAGAAGCTCCTTCCCAATGATGAGTTTGAAGCTCCAGGCTGGATTCGTCAGGAGCCCATCAAGCTATGCATCAAGCCCCAATGGGCTAACACCACCACTGCTGCCGAGGCTGCCAAGATGGATGTGGATGAGGAGGAGATTGAGGAGGACGATGCTGCTGAGGACCGTTCTGTGTTCATGCCTCCCTCTGCTGAGCCCTCTTGGGTAAAGAAGCTGAAGAACAAGATGAAGAGGCTGTTATGCATGCAGGTTCAGGGTCAGTACAAGGCCCATGTTGCTCAGAAGGAGAGTCTCCATCGCGACATCAGGATCTTGAGGGCTTGTGGGGAGGATGTGGCCAGCGGCTCTGAGAAGCACATCACCCCAGAGACTGCCTAGATGGAGAAGCAGGGCTACAAGTGGACCGATTCATAGGAGGAGTATGTTCTTGCTGCGGAGTCTGGCGACAACGAGTCGTTTTCCGCCTGAGCTACCACCTTTGTTGTAGGTGACCTCTCTGCCTTTTTGGTGTCTCGATGCCAAAGCGGGAGAGAGTGTAGGATTTGTGTGCGTGTCGTGTGTTTCGTTGTTTGCGTTGCTTTCCGTCGTTGAACTTGCTTGCTTTGGTTTGGTTGTGCTCGTGAGACTAAGTTTATCATATGGTGTAAGACATATGCACTCTATCGTATCTTATTTCCTATTGAGCTTGTGCTATATCATGCTATTCATGTTATGCTCATATCTACCATCTTGTTTAGTGTCAGCCTTACCATTGCAAGATATGCTTTGTTTTTAAAATATAGGGAGAGTGGTGATCCTAGTATTCGTGCCGTGCAGTCCAAAGCACTTTACTCTCTATTACGAATCTAGGGGGGAGCTCATCTATATTTTAGAGATGTGGGGTTTGCTTGTGCTATATTCATCTCCTTTGTGCAAATCCCATATTGTCATCAATCCACCAAAAAGGGGGAGATTGTAAGGGCATTCTTGTCCCTAAGTAGTTTTGGTGATTGATGACAATGCCTTTGCGGACTAATCATGTGTATTGAGCTTTTAAGATACATCACGACTAAACACAAGACGATTTGATGTCCCTCGAAGATTATTGAAGACGGCGTTTCTCTACGGTTCGGTTCGGTGGAGTTGAGTCGTAGGAGAGCCGTACTATTAAGAGGGGGTCCGCTTCAGAAAGGTTTGGGTGGAATCTCACGTACACATTCCCTTTTGCACCGCCTTTCCTCGAGCTCCTTGGAGTGTTCCTCCGTCTCACCTTCTCTCTGCGATATGAAGGCCTCCGCCTTGCTCTTCTCAGGCTAGCGGTAGTACTGCTCTTCTGAGCGGTCCTACCGCAGGAGCCAGCGGTAGTATCGGGCTCCGGCACGGTAGTACCGTAGGCTCCCACGGTAGTACCGCTCCTTAGAGCGGTAGTACCGCGAGCTCTGGTCTGGCACCGTTGCTCAAGCAGTGGTTGGTGCGGATGTAATTTTTTACATCCGCGCTCCCCGCGGTAGTACCATGCTGCGGCGCGGTAGTACCGTGGCGCCAGGCCAGGTTCAGTAGCAGGAGCAGAGGTAGGGGCGGATGTAATTTTTTACATCCGCACCTTTCACGGTAGTATCGCACCCGTGGTCGCGGTATTTCCGTGTCGGATTTTTGCACGACAATTTCTCAGCGGAGGTAGTCACGGATGTAATTTTTTACATCTGTGCCTACCGGGCCTGGCCTGCGGTTGTCTTGCGGTAGTACCGCATGGGGCCACGGTAGTACCGCTCCTGCGGATCTACCGCGCCCTGTTAGTGCTCCTTTTGTCAGGTCTGGTCTCTGCCGTGCCCACGGTAGTACCGGGGTTCACCGCGGTAGTACCGCAGGCCCGTGCGGTAGTACCGCGCCTGTGGTGCGGTAGTTCCGTGGGTCGCGGGCTGAGTGGTGGGTAATGGATGGAATTGTCCCCCCACTATAAAAGGGGGTCTTCTTCTCCAAGAAGACCCACCTCTTCCATCCCTAAGCTCCATTGTTGCTCCAAGCTCCATTTTCGCCCGATCTCTCTCCCTAGCCAATCAAACTTGTTGATTTGCTCGGGATTGGTTGAGAAGGCCCCGATCTACACTTCCACCAAGAGAAATTTGATTCCCCCGACTTATCCCTAGAGGATCTTGTTACTCTTGGGTGTTTGAGCACCCTAGACGGTTGAGGTCACCTCGAAGCCATAGTCCATTGGGGTGAAGCTTCGTGGTGTTGTTGGGAGCCTCCGATTAAGTTGTGGAGATTGCCCCAACCTTGTTTGTAAAGGTTCGGTCGCCGCCTTCAAGGGCACCAATAGTGGAATCACGACATCTCGCATTGTGTGAGGGCGTGAGGAGAATACGGTGGTCCTAGTGGCTTCTTGGGGAGCATTGTGCCTCCACACCGCTCTAACGGAGACTTACTTCCCCTCAAAAGGAAGGAACTTCGGTAACACATCCTCGTCTCCACCGGCTCCACTCTTGGTTATCTCGCGCCTTTACTTTTGCAAGCTTACTTGTGTTGTTTCCCTTGCTTGCTCATGTGCTTGTTGTTGTTGCATCATATAGGTTGTTCACCTAGTTGCATATCTAGACAACATACTTTGATGCAAAGTTTAATTTGGTAAAGAAAAGCTAAAAATTGTTAGTTGCCTATTCACCCCCCCTCTAGTCAACTATATCGATCCTTTCATTTCTGATCTTATATGTAGATGACATATTGTTGATTGGAAAGGATATAGAATTTCTGGATAGCATAAAGGGATACCTAAATAAGAGTTTTTCTATGAAAGATCTCGGAGAAGATGCTTACATATTGGGCATCAAGATCTATAGAGATAGATCGAGACTCTTAATTGGACTTTCAGAAAGCACATACCTTGATCAAGTTTTGAAGAAGTTCAAAATGGATCAGTCAAAGAAAGGGTTCTTGCCTATGTTACAAGGTGTGAAGTTGAGTCAGACTCAAAGCCAGACCACCGCAGAAGACAGAGAGAAAATGAAAGTCATTCCCTATGCTTAAGCCATAGGTTCTATCATGTATGTGTACTAGACCTGATGTATGTCTTGCTATAAGCATAGCAGGGAGGTACCAAAGTAATCCCGGAGTGGAGCACTGGACATCGATGAAGAACATCCTAAAATACCTGAAAAGGACTAAGGATATGTTTCTCGTTTATGGAGGTGAAAAAGAGCTCGTCGTAAACGGTTATGTTGATGCAAGCTTTGACACTGATCTGAATGACTCTAAGTCGCAAACCGGATACATATTTTTATTGAATGGAGGAGCTATCAGTTGATGCAGTTCCAAGCAAAGCGTCATGGCGGGATCTACGTGTGAAGTGGAGTACATTGCGGCTTCAGAAGCAGCAAATGAAGTGGTTTGGATGAAGGAGTTCATATCCGATCTAGGTGTCACACCTAGTGCATCGGGTCCAATAAAAATCTTTTGTGACAATACTCGTGCAATTGCCTTGGCAAAGGAATCCAGATTTCACAAGAGAACCAAGCACATCAAGAGACGCTTAAATTCCATCTGTCATTAAGTGTCGGAAGGGGACATAGAGATTTGCAAGGTACACACGGATCTGAATGTTGCAGACCCATTGACTAAGCCTCTTCCACGAGCAAAACATGATCAGCACCAAAGCTCCATGGGTGTTAGAAACATTACTATGTAATCTAGATTATTGGCTCTGGTGCAAGTGGGAGACTGAAGGAAATATGCCCTAGGGGCAATAATAAAGTTATTATTTATTTCCTTAATTCATGATAAATGTTTATTATTCATGCTAGAATTGTATTAACTGGAAACTTAGTACATGCGTGAATACATAGACAAAACATATAGTCCCTAGCATGCCTCTACTTGACTAGCTCGTTAATCAAAGATGGTTATGTTTCCTAACCATAGACATGTGTTGTCATTTGATTAATGGGATCACATTATTATGAGAATGATGTGATGGACATGACCCATCCGTTAGCTTAGCATTATGATCGTGTTAGTTTCATTGCTACTGCTTTCTTCATGACTTATACAAGTTCCTCAGACTATGAGATTATGCAACTCCCAAATACCGGAGGAACACTTTTTGTGCTACCAAACGTCACAACATAAAAGCGTGATTATAAAGGTGCTCTACAGGTGTCTCCGAAGGTGTTTGTTGGGTTGGCATAGATCGAGATTAGGATTTATCACTCTGTGTTTCAGAGAGGTATCTCTGGGCCCACTCGGTAATACTCATCACTATAAGCCTTGTAAGCATTGTGACTAATGAGTTAGTTACCGGATGAAGTATTACGGAACGAGTAAAGAGACTTGCCGGTAACGAGATTAAACTAGGTATGATGATACCGACGATCGAATTCTCGGGCAAGTAACATACCAATGACAAAGGAAACAACGTATCTTGTTATGCGGTTCGACCAATAAAGATCTTCGTAGAATATGTAGGAGCCAATATGGGCATCCAAATTAGCTATTGGCTATTGACCAGAGAGGTGTCTCAGTCATGTCTACATAGTTCTCGAACCCGTAGGGTCCGCACGCTTAACGTTCGTTGACGATATAGTATTATATGAGTTATGTATGTTGGTGACCGAATGTTGTTCGGAGTCCCGGATATGATCACGGACATGATGAGGAACTCTGGAATGGTGCAGAGATAAAGATTGATATATGGGATAATAGTGTTTGGTCTCCTAAAGGGTTCCAAAATTCACCGGAAGGGGTTCCAGATGTTTCCTGAAATGTTTGGGTACGAGAAACACTTTACTTGGGCAAAGGGGAAAGCCCACAAGGTTTTTGGAAAGCGCAAAAAGGAAGTTTTGGGGAGTCCAGGGGCCAGACGCCAGGGTCCCTGGCGTCTTGGTCCAGACGCCAGGAACCCTGGCGTCTGGCCCTGGAGTCCGAGAAGGACTATTGCCTTTTGGGTGAAACCGACTTTGTGGAGGCTTTTACTCCAAGTTTAGACCCCAAGGCTCAACATATAAATAGAGGAGAAGGGCTAGCACCAAAGACACATCAAGAAATACCAAGCCGTGTGCCGGCAACCCCGTCCCCTCTAGTTTATCCTCTGTCATAGTTTCTGTAGTGCTTAGGCGAAGCCCTGCGGAGATTGTTCTTCACCAACACCGTCACCACGCCGTCATGCTGCCGGAACTCATCTACTACTTCGCCTGTCTTGCTGGATCAAGAAGGCGAGGACGTCATCGAGCTGAACGTGTGCTGAACGCGGAGGTGCCGTACGTTCAGTACTTGATCTGGGCAAATCGTGAAGGTGTATGACTACATCAACCGCGTTGATAAATGCTTCCGCTTAGCGATCTTCAAGGGTATGAAGATACACTCCCTCTCTCATTGCTATCCATCACATAGATAGATCTTGCGTGACCATAGGATTTTTTTTTTGAAATTACCGCATTCCCCAACACGGTTCATGGCACGGATCAGTACTAAAGGTGTTGGAGGGGCCCCAGTCCAGGGGCGGAGGCAGAGGGTGGACAGGGTGGGCTGCGGCCCACCCTGAGATTTTGGTTTGACCTGTATACCATAGGAGAATAGAGATTGGTCCGAGAAAAAAATAAAACAGAGCCCAACTAACAGCTAGCAGACCTAACCAGCCTCGGACTGGACACTGGAGACGTGCAGAAGCCAGCCGCCCATCCCATCATCTTCAGTACGCACTTCCCAATGCCCATTCCCAATTTCTAATTGAATAATTATTAACTAGCAGCTGCTGTGCTTATAAGTATATTTCCAAAAAAAAGTATATTCGACTGGAAAAATTGGCACTGTATGGCCTATTTGTTGTAAAATATCCAGCCCAATCTCTGTTTGCATGACATATTTGTTGTCAAATTTTTTTATAGGCGGACCACCTTGTTTCGAAATCCTAGATCCGCCACTGCCCCAGTCTGACAACATCCTGCCACCACTCTCTTTAGTACCGGTTCGTGGAACGAACCGGTGCTAAAGTTTCGCCACGAACCAGTACTACTGAGAGCAGCCCGCTTAGCCGTTGGAACCGGGACTAATGAGCTAAACATTAGACCCTTTTTCTACTAGTGACTAAAAGACTGGCCGGACTTGTCGCAACGTTCGTTTTGTGCCCGTTTTTGTTCCAACCTTGCGTGGGGGCCTACGTTGGCCATGCCCACATGTATTCACACTTTGGTGCACTTGCATGCATGCGATCACGTAGCCCCAGTGCAAACATCTCCTTTTCGGTCTGTCGGAGAGGGGGTTCCCAACTACGTTTTTTTTCTACTCTGTCAAACTTCCCAAAACTTTTTCCACACGTTGGCATCACCATCCACGGCACCCATGCCAATTTGCATATTTTTCTGACGCTCGATGCATTTCCTATGATTTTCCTGGTGAAAAAACACTAAAACACTGGCTGGACGTGATGCAACATTCGTTTTGTGTCTGTTTTCGTTCCAACCTGCATGGGGGCCAACTTAACCGTGCCCACATTTATGCATACTTTGGTGCACTTGCATGCATGCGATCACGTAGCCCCAGTGCAAACATCTCCTTTTTGGTCTGTCGGAGAGGGGGTTCCCAACTACGTTTTTTTCTACTCCATCAAACATCTCGAAACTTTTTCCACACGTTGGCATCACCATCCACAGCACCCATGCCAATTTGCATATTTTTCCGACGCTCGATGCATTTCCTATGATTTTCCCGGTGAAAAAACACTAAAACACTGGCTAGACGTGACGCAGCGTTCGTTTTGTGTCCGATTTTGTTCCAACCTTGCGTGGGGGCCTACGTTGGACGTGCCCACATGTATGCACAGTTTGCTGCACTTGCATGCATGCGATCACGTACCCGTAGTGCAACCAATACTGTTTGGGTATGCCGGTCCAGCTACTCTCAAAGACATTTCACCTCCATCGAATGACACAAAACTTTTTCCACATGCTCAGTGCACCATGGTAAACACGCACGACAATTTTCGGTATTTTCTGACGTCCGATGCATTTTCTAGGGTTTTCTAGGCGAAAATACCCTAAACCGCTGTCCCGACGTGGCGCGACGTGTGTTCGGTCTCTGATTTCGTTCATATCATGCGTGGGGGACTACATTGGGCATGCACACGCCCTCGCAAAATTTTGTTTTGTTTCATGCATGCGATCACGTACCTCTACATTGAGCATCGTTCTGGACTACCGGTATTTTATGTGGTTGTTCAACATTTTTTAAGCCTTATTTTTTGTACGACTAATTTCTTATGCTTTAGCCTATATTCGTGTTCAAATGCATCATCAAATCAACACTCTCGAATAAATGGACGAAACAAATTTCACTCAAATTTCGTTGAACATAGATAAGATATTTTACATAGTCGAGCGAACTCGATAATGATAAGTTCATACATAAAGTCTAGTACTTAGGCTTAGAACGACATAACCAAATTAACTAAGCAACACATTAAAAAAACTACTCATCGTTGCTATCGACGAGGTCAACCACGGCCGGGCCGTCGCCGCCATCATCGTCACTGTTGGACCGGTTCACGACGTCGTCCCAGTCCACCGGGCCGTCGTCGGGAGCCTCTTCCGCCAACTCCGCCGGCGCCTGCTGCCACTCCGGCGGCACGTGCTGCCACTCCTGCGGTGCCATTGCCACCTGCTCCGCCGTCATTGCCTCGGCCGCGTCGATTGCAGCCACAACCTCGGCGGCCTCTCTCACCGCAGCCGCCGCTGCCGCCTCCGATGACCATAGGGCCACGTGGTACCCCGGGGTGTCATCCGGATCGTCGTCTCATGGAGGATGACCTGCTCCGGCGGCAACTCAATCTCCGGCGGCGAGGGAGGGGCGGCCCGCGCAGGCGCCGCTGCCAGGTGCGCACCATGGACGCCGGCATGTCTGCGACAATCGTGCGGTGGAGGCGGGGCGTGAAGACGGCCGCTGCTGTCCGTCAGGTCGGGGGTCACGCCGGCCGCCGCAAGGCGGAAGGTGACCATGACCTCCCAATAGTCCTTCCCGCGCCAAAAATTCTGGCAGCCGTCCATGTTGTATCGGCCGCCGCTGTGGTTCTGGAGCTCCTCCTCCGTCGCGCCGGGCCCCGGTGTCGGGTGGCCGTCCTTGTCGATCTTCCAGTTGCGTGGAAGATGACAGCCCGGCGGCACGGGGAGGCAGTAGCGGTGGAGCTCCTCCGTCTCTGGCACGCCGATGCTCGTCGGCCATGCGCCGGGGATGTCGTCGTCATCGCTGCCGCCGCTGGTGCTGCTGCTGTCGCGGTAGAACGCCATCGCCGGTGGTCGTCGATGGAACGAGTGCTGCGAGGGGCGTCGGTGGGACGGGAGGGGCGTCCTATATACCGGTGGGGCTGCGGGCGCGGTGGGTGGGGAGGGGAGGGGGCAGGTGGACGCCGGGGCTATTAACGTCGTCGCGTTAATGACTGTGCGGCAGGCGGGCAGGCGGCGTGTGCATCCGCGCCGGTTTGACCCTTGGGCGCTAAGATCGACGCGTCTGGGAGGGGTGGCAGGCCAGGCGGCTGGGCTGTCGGCTGGCAGGCGAGGGGGAGTGCGGCGGCAGGCGCCAGCGGTGGCGCGGCAGGCGAGGAGGCGACAACCGACAGTGGTGGCGTCCGGCAGGCGACGAGGCGACAGCCGACAGCGGTGGCATCCGGCAGGTGAGGAGCCGACAGCGG